>NC_048308.1:29342745-29549782 GCF_013100865.1 Trachemys scripta elegans
GATGGGTTGGGAGTTCTGGGGGGGGCTGTCAGGGGGTGGGGAGTGGTTGGATGGGGCGTGGGAGTCCCAGGGGTCTGTCTGGGGGTGGGGGTGTGGATAAGGGTTGGGGCAGTCAGGGGACAAGAGGCAAGGAGGCTTAGATAGGGAGTGGAGTCCCGGGGGGCAGTTAGGGGCAGGGGTCCCAGGAGGGGGCAGTCAGGGGACAAGGAACGGGGGGAGGGTTGGGGGTTCTGGGGGGGCGGGAAGTGGGAGGGGCGGGGCTAGGGCGGGGCTCCTCCCGTCCTCTTTTTTGCTTGTTGAAATATGGTAACCCTAGCTAGTCCTGCTAACTCACCTGGGTTCTGGCACCCAAACTGCATTCTTTCCAGTTGATGCATCATCACTGGTAATAAGGTTTCTGCAGACCAAATTATTCCCCTAGCAATAGCTGTGTAACCCCATTGACTTCATTTGCACACATGTAACCAAAATTGCAACACAGTAAACAATTATGTCTGACACACAAGAAGGCATAGAATCCAGCTCACTCCCCCACAGCTATGTTTCCTCTGGAGGACTAAAAAGCAAGAAAAAAAATTGCTAGTCACTGAACAGAAGACTCTGAATAACACACCAGGAACAGATCTGTGGAGTAAGATGAACCCCACTTCAGTTTGACAAACAAAAACACTCCAAAGGAAGAGAGCAACCCCATTTGGCAAGCTTATACTGTGATCTCATCTCCATTAAAATCTTTACAACTGCTATTTGCAAGTAACATTACTATTGAATTCCTTCTATCAAGTAATGTTAATTAAGCAAAACTGTAAAGATTTAAATGGCAATCACTGTATTAAGTGGAAAGTGCCTGAAACATTTATAGCTTTGTTCTGAGAAGTGTACTGATTATGTTGATTGACTTCTGCAATTTAAGATTGGGGGAGAAAGATGCACATAGACTCCTCAGGGAATGTTTTTTAAATACCCATCAGTGAAAACTGCTGCATTCCAAAGACAAAAATCTTGCTCTTCATGAGTATGTGAGAGGCTCAGAAGTAAGTCATCTGAGGCAGGAATATTTTAGTAGTATCCAGAGAGAGAAGAGCTCCATCACTTGAGAAATCTCCCAAGCCCTGCCATGATATAGCTATTTTGATCATTTGGGGACTGGAACTTTAACAAGAAGTTAGGACAAGCTCCATCCAGCTTACCGAGGGTAAGTCACATAATGTATGAGTTTCTGTAATATTGGCTCATAATGCTTACTCACCTTTGTATAATGCTTTGCTGGGACTGCAGACAGGGCAGGCTCCAGGCACCAGCGCAGGAAGCAGGTGCTTGGGGCGGCCAATGGAAAGAGGCGGCACGTCTGCGTCTTCGGCGGCAATTCAGTGGCGGGTCCCTCTCGGAGGGAAGGACCAGCCGCCAAATTGCTGAAGAATTTTTTTTTTCTTCGCCGCTTGGAACGGCAAGAAAGCTGGAGCCAGCCCTGACTGCAGAGAGGGAGTATCCCTGAACACGTCGTGGTTTGTGACTTTCATTTTGATCCCCCAGCCAGAGAGACGTAAGGAGGCCCACAAAGGGTAGAACCCCTCTGCAAATAATGAGTAAGTGGGACACTATTGTGACCACCCAATGTAGCTAACTGGGCATGGTCAGGTTCCCCCAACCCTGACAGATGAACCACCAAGGACTCTGTTACACCAGGATTTAAAAAAAACAAAGATCTAAACATAGACTCTTTCTGTTTTAGCTGCCGCACTACAGATGTGCTTTGCTTATCCTCTGAAAAAGGGACAGTCAAGTCAAAGGTCACCAAACACACATCCAAGAGCAGAATTCTGCTCTAGGACTTTTTCCCCTTGTCTTTTCAATCTTCTTTCTTACAACCCAGTTCAGTCCAAACTGTGCCTTGTTTCGACATCCTGGAAGTGCACCTAAGGCTAGAGCAGCTTCAGTAGCATATGTTCTCCACTCCAAGGCAAGACTTTATATGAAGCATATTCCCTGGAGATCAATATTCTCAAGCTTCCATGGGATTCTTAATAGATGATCTGAACTCAGTCTACTAGGTTAATATGTTATTAGGTTACTTCTCTTCACACACATTGTTCCATAATTACTCCAGCTATTTAGTGTTTTTTTACTTTTTATAAGCTAGGAAAATAAAACATCTGAGCCGTGTATGAGAACTAGCCTTGGATGAATGAGTGAGTGATATATGAAATGGTAGCTTACATTTTATTACTTACAAAAATCATGCCACCCATAATGTATTTTTAACAGGGAATGATGGTTCATCTGAATGGCCAGATGCTTACATAATACTTCGATTTTTTTCTTAAGTGCAAGTTAACTGACTATTGTACAAGAATAAAACCACCACATACATGAAAAAGCCTTTAAACCCATTTTAAAAGAGACCAATGTCTTGGTTAATTATAGATCAAAAGAAAGGCAGGGGCATTTCACAGCACTGGGAGAGGAGAAAGGTAGGCCTATAGTAGCTCTCCTGGCTGTACCAATCCCAGGGGCCAAAAGCTCTATTCCCTGTGGCCACAACCAGAGCGATAACACAGAATGAAGCAGAAGATCAGAAAGAACCGTGGGACCCAGCCCAGCTAACTGAGGACCTTAATAGTTAGGCAAAATATTCAGCTAATACTGAAGTTGTGGCCACACAGTCAAAGCGCAGAAGTAAAGCCAGTGGTAGAAAGACAAAACCACCACTGCCTACGACAGCAGCCCAGCTACGATGTGCTGTAAGAGCTGCTGGTGACGGATCTGCTGTTTTGGTGATCCACCAGAGAGCATATTGCAGTTCATCTTGCCGTAGTATAACAGAGGAATTCTCATGAGTGCCGGATCTGCCTGTGAAAGAGATGGCTGCAGCTTGCACATATTCTTATAGTAGTTAAAAAACAGCCCTGGTAACACCTACTGCTTTACCAGTCACCTCTGATCAACAGCTATGACCAGTCTCTGGAGGGCGCAGGCAAAAGCTGCTGTGCTCCGATTTTCTACCCAGCCTTATGGGGAATCTCTCAATAAGATAACAAGCACTTTCCATAATAACC
Organism: Trachemys scripta elegans; assembly: GCF_013100865.1. Lineage (NCBI taxonomy): Eukaryota > Metazoa > Chordata > Testudines > Emydidae > Trachemys > Trachemys scripta. Next base: position 29,345,802 of record NC_048308.1, read on the forward strand.
AGGAGCGCTGTTACCTAGGGCATATAACTCTCACACCGAGTTTTCTGTGACTGCTGCAGATCAAAAGTGTTGGCTAACAAAATCTGCACCAGAATCAGACATGTTAATTAGTTACTCCAGTTTAATTCACCGGAGTAATTAATTACCTAACACTTATCTAATTAGCCAATACTTTCATCTGCCACAGCTAGATGTAAATGCTAAATGGGAGCTTTGGGCCTCTCCAATCAATACTTAAAACCACTTTAAAAATTATTGCATGTAACCACAGACTCTGAGGAGCTCGTTCTAGGCAGCAGCCCTAGCACCCTCCGTTTATTTTTTTCATGTTCCTAAAAGACAGTACACATGTTGGAAAAGTCAGTGCACAGCCATCTCAAATAGATTCAAGTGCTGTCAACATTTCTTTCTTTGCTCGATGTTTCTCCTATAAGTATCTATAGTGTCCTCTAGAAGTGTCTAGGGTGTTTTGCAATTTAACTTATTACAAGCAATGTTTGAATAGATAGTGGTCAATCATTCCTGTTGATTATGTTTTTATTTTTTTTTATTTTTGTCAGAAAATCTTTTAAAACATTAATAGCTAAAATCAGCTGCAGATTGGTACGGAAAGTGTTTCTGTGTTAACCTCAATGCACCAATGGATTAATCTCTCCTAAACCAGCATAGTTTGGGAATAATTTCTCCTATTACTCCTTTCTGAATGATTTGAGATGTTCAGTTCACTTCCTCCTCTCCTGGGAGAATTATATCATTACGGAAACAGGCAGTAGTAGATACTCTGTAACGGAGCCTGGTTTTGTGAGACTCACTCAGGTGGCTGTAATGTGGATAAGATGAGGATCTGCAATTTTAGGCATTTATTGGAACCAAGCCTCAAACTGCCCTAGGGACTCTGTCTTGCAATACTCACTCCCATGAGACATTTCAGTGAAGGAACGGAACTTGAGTAGGGGTGGCAGAATCAGCCCTAGACTGTAAGCTCTTTGAAGCGGGAACTATCTTTTTGTTGTGTTTGTACAGCACCTAGCACAGTGGGGATGTGGTCCATGACTAGGGCTGTTAGGTGCTAGCACAATACAAATAAATAATAATAAAGATGCTTTCTAGTCACTAAAGTCAACCAGGTGAATCTGGCCAGTTCCACAGCCAGAGGGCCGAATAACAGAAAATTATTGTTCCCATAGCCCCAGAAATGCTCATTTCATACCAGACTTCTGTTTTACATCTGCATGAACAAAATTCAGAACACAGCCCAGATATTAAAATACTCACTTGAACACTGTTGCATCCCAAGCAACAAAGCTCCTTAAATCAAAGCAGTGAGACACATAACTAGGCTTTATCAAACACGTCCGCACTGCATGAGTATTCACACACCACTCCCACTGTCCTTCCCCAGCATGCACTGACTCAGCGTAAAACCTAGGGCAGATTCTCTGTGAGCAAGCTCTTCTTTGGTTGTGCCAAAGCCCTGGTCAAGAATCCAAAGAGGAAATGCCAAGATAATATGAAATAGGTTTCTATCTCTATGAATGATTTAGACGACCAAACCAAAACAAAAACAAAAATGGGGGAAGAGTTTTGGAGGAGTATAAAAAGAGTTGTGCCATGGGAGCTGTTTGAAATGTTCAGAGTCCAGTCTGAAATCTCTGTTTTGCTTCAGGCTTCTGTTGTAAATTTGAAATCCAGAGCAGATTTATCAAAAGGTTTACTCACTGTTCACAAACCATTTGAGAAAACATGGAGTGATTTATTATTGTGCTGAATGGAATAATGGTTTCATAATACAACTCAAAACCAATTTTGAGAATTTGGGGTGTTTTGCACATGGAAGCAAAGCTCAGGAGATGAGAGCCATCATCAGTTAAAATCAAATCTAATGCTTTGCATTAGACAATGGCAGGGACCAGATTTTTCGTTTCACAGGGAGTACTGGGAATTGAATTTCTTTTTCCACTTCCAAAACCGAACAAAAGAAAAAAATTCACAATTTCCCATGAAACAAAATTCTGAAAAGAGTTTCATTTTGGGGTGATCAAAACCTTTTGTTCTGTTTTCAACTTTTATTTTGTGTTATATTACAGAAAATTAAGCAATTGAAACAAAAAGTAATTTTGAAACAGAAAATCAAAATGTCCCATTACAGAAGAATTGAAACATTCCATTTCAACCTTATCAAAGTGCTGTTCTTCAGTTTTTTCTTTCCAAACAAACTTTCTTCAAATAGATGCATTTCTTATAAATGTTTTGCCACACAAACATTTCTGACCAGCACTAGTTTGCACAAATCCTTGTGATCCAAAAACATCTAGGTTCTCCTGGCTCTGGCTGTCACATGTACCTTACATGCATTTTCAACAGAACCCTATGGAATTATGAAAATAGGCAGACAATTTGTATTCTCCACCCCTTTTGTTTTCAGAATATACATGTGCCACATGAACCTCATGCTGGGATGACTGCCAAGTGTGAGAACCAGGGCCCCTGGTCAAAGAGTAAGTATATCAACGGCAGGAGGTTAGCTAGCCCTGGCCCTTCGGTTACCTCAGCATAATGATGGGAGGTAACTTAAAGTTAGAAACGACACTCCTTCAAAAATAGCCAATCTGAGGCCTTACCATAAGAATGGGAGGTGAGTTAAAGTGAGAAGTGACAGTCCTTCAGAAATAGCCAATCTGAATCCTGGAATACTGATCTGACGATTTACTGAAACAAATAGCAATGAATCTCCAGGAAGAGGAATATTTTGCATCTGACTGGTTGACTAGAAAACATAAGAGAAAAAGTTCCATTGTTGTTCTTAGAATAACACTAAGTGAAAAGAGGGTATTTAACTCACTGCAAAGCTTCTTCAAATATTCATATTAGATCCTATAAATTAGCAGCTGTAGCAACAGAAGAGTGTTGTCCTTCCCTGGTGTCAACCAAGAAGTGTTTTTCTGAAAGGGGGAAGTCATAACATCCCTTTCAGTGGACTCCAGTAAGCCCGTTATGACTGAAAGGAAAGGTTATGCTGGGTAAGTAATTGAGTGAATTTTGAATTTGTTTTGATAAGATAGCTGTTTTCTAGGCTTTGTTTTAGCTTTTATTTGGAACACTGAACTACACTGCTATTTAATCCTCTTGCATTTATTATACAATTGGAAAAGGAATGCAAACTGAAACCCCATTGTCTTATGAATCTCACTTTACTTTAAATGCGGATTATTGCCCAGTGATTTATCAAGATGTTGGGACAATATGAAAATCACAACTTTTGTTAAAATTTCAGCAAACTCCTGTATGTAAGATAATATAGAGTCAGTGTTTAAGTACATTATTTATCCGTTAATTCTGGGAGAACTGTATTGAAGAAAGAGTTACAGTTCTTCCCATTGCTAAGGTTAGAGGAAAATATTGACTTTTTTGCTGAACTTTATGTAGATAACAGTTTTTACAAAGTATTTAAGGATTCTAACGATTGTGTAATTGCTGCAAAAAATGGTTAATATTACATTAAACATTTCCAGAGACATGCCTTTGGCAAGACATAGAATGGTAAGACTTTCCCTAGACATTAACAGCCAGTGACTGCAGTGGTAATACTGGAAGTGTGGGAATGCTGGGTCCACCTACTGAAATAGTTTCTAATAGGAGTTTGAGCTGGTCAGCTGCTTAGAACCCATGAAGGGACCCAGCATCAAAGCCTTGGCAGCAAACTTTAGGCAGATGCTGGCACTGCAGCCAATTCAGAATTAAATAAAAGGGCTAGTGGAGTTAATGGGGAAGAAGTTGGCTATGAATCCCAAATCCAGCTGGCTGTCTGGAAGGACCAACCCAGGAAACAATTTATTTGGAACAGATGCAGTATGCAAGCACTTTAATGCTGAATGCAATGGGGCAGCCTTGCCTCCCATCCTCCCTTTGTTTTCCTACCTAAATTGAGCCATTAGCTCTTTCCTTGTTGCTCCTGTATTTCCTGATGTTTGCATTGGTTCTTCCTGAGGAGCTTTTCTCAGTTCTGACAGAATGGATTTTTCCAGATCTTCTAACTCTGACTCTCCTCTTGTTTCTCTCTCTCCCTCCCTCCCTCTTTTGTGTCCTCAGGTTTCTTGTTCTTTGTACTCTGTAGTCTGTCTGTCTGACACTCAAACCTCTCCACTCACTGTATGGTCTGTCCCCTTTTCCTTTAATTCCACTAGGGTTACCATCTTTTAGTTTTTAAAAAGGAGGACACTCTATGGGGACCCGGCCCCGCCCCAACCCCGCACCTTCCCCACCCTCAGCCCCGCCCCAACTCTGCCCCCTCCCCTGAAAACTCCGCCCCCTGCCCCTCCCCCGGCCCCGCAACCCCGGCTCCCGGCCCGGCCCGGCCCCGCGACTCCGGACCCCAGCCCAGCACTGCGACCCCGGCCCCGCACCGCTCTCCCGGCCCCGCGACCCCGGCTCCCGGCCCGGTACTGCGACCCCGGCTCCCGGCCCGGCCCAGCTCAGCACTGCGCCCCCGGCCCCGCGGGCCCGACTCCCAGCCCGGCACCGCGCCCCCGGCCCAGTTCCCGGCCCGACACCGCGCCCCCGGCCCCGCGGGTCCGGCTCCCGGCCCGGCCCCGCGATCCCGGCTCCCAGCTCGGCCCCCGGCCCGGTACACAATCCCGGCTCCCGGCCTGGCCCCCGGCCCGGTACGCAACCCCGGCTCCTGGCCTGGCCCCCGGCCCAGTACGCGACCCCGGCTCCCGGCATGGCACCGCGACCCCGGCTCCCGGCACGGCACCGCGACCCCCGCTCGGCACCGCACCGGCCCCGGCCCCAGCCCCGCACCCCCGGCTCCTGCCGAGCACCGCCGGCCCCGGCCCGGCCCCGCACCGCCGACCCCAGCCCCAGAGGCCCCGGCCGAGTACCACCGAGCCCTCCGTCCCTCCCTCCCTCCCGATTTTCCTGGACATGTCCGGCTTTTGGGGATTTCCCCCCAGACGGGGATTTGAGCCCCCAAAAGCCGGACATGTCCGGGAAAATCCGGACGTATGGTAACCCTAAATTCCACCACCAATGATATCCTACTCTCCCTAGTCCTTATTTACTTCTTCACTCCAATCCCCCCCAAAACCTCCCCACACTCTGTCCTCCTACCCCATCTGTACCTTCCTCTGCACTTTTGCTTCCCCTGCAGATCCTATTCTCTTCCTTCTCCTCTCGCTTTGCATTATTTTGGGAAGGAGCCTACGCAGCTCACTCCATTCCTACAGGGGTAATGATTTGCTCGTGAGACACAATAATCTCTCTGATGGACTCCTCTGCAGTCACCCCACTCTACACCTCACAGGTGGTGGTACCAGACCCCATGCTCCATGTTTTATATCAGTGGCAGAAATCAGAGGCTCTCTAGTACAACCCCCTTTCTCACTTGCCAGTTTTGGTCACATGACCAATAGCAGAGATGCAATTACATAAAAAATGTTGAGGAAAGTAGTGAGTGTGAAGGTGCTCGAGTCCTGCAGCTGCATCAAGGGGGCATCTACAGAACAGTAAAAAATGACTGGGAAGAGGACAAGCTGTCGCCATCCCCAGTGGTTGGGTCTATGACACATAGCCCTGATGTCATGAGCATAACATTCTAACAATGAATCTAAGTTACCAACCGAATATTCAGATACTGTCTCTTGTGTCATGAATTCCCTTTGTTTGATCTGACTTGTCCATAAAACCTCTCAAAACTTTTTTTCAGAAATGGGCTTGTTCATGTTAAAAACCCTCATTTGGATTCAATGGACGAAGATGTTCTTTATCACTTAAATTTAGGAACTAAAACACACAACCTACCAGTGATGTTTGGTGACGTAAAGGTAAACAAAAATGCAAAGGTTACAATAGCTCTAAATACAAATCATTTCCTTCGTACTCGCCTTTCTTCAAACATCTCTTACTGTTACCTTTATCTAGTGTCTTCTTAGGTCTCACTAGGAAGATGAGTTAAACTTCCCATAGGCCAATGCCATTCTGTGAAGCAACTTACTAAAACTGTGCTGCAGATACAGCAGTGGAGATTACCCTTCTTTTCTCAATAAAATATGTAGACTCAAAAACTAAACCTATCACAGACATAATGAGGTAAAATCCTCCATGGTGGAGTTCTACTGACTTCAGAACTGAGAGAGTACATTGACTTCAAAGGATGAATTTGGCCCATCGTGTCGGTGATAGCTGTTGTTTCCAAGTCTATGTATTTTATTATTGAGGAAAGAAGGATGTGCTCCATTTCTGCACCAGCAGCATGGATTCTAAGTTACTTCAGAGAATGGCTTTCACCTCAATTTCTCAAGGAATTTCTACTCATCCTCGTAGCCAAAGATGTTATACAGAATTGTATATATGCAAAGATTCTTTCTGCCCCAAATCTACAAAGTTCTGTAGTTCATCATATGGTCAGAAACCCAAACAGAAAGTTTTCTTTAATAAAACCCACCTCGGTAAAACCTAGTTTCCAATCTGCCATGACATCAGTGGAGTTACACAGGGGAGGAATATTTGTCTTGAAGTATTTGGCCATCATCTACTTGAGGTAAGTGACATAAGACTTCATGTTTCCAATTGAGATCTGAGGTCAAAATGCATCTTATGATTACAAATCTTTTCGGTTTATTGACTAAGGGCTTGTCTACATGTTGGGGAAGGGGAGTTAATGCGCAACTTTTTGCTGAGCGTCAGGTAACACACCATACCCATGCCGCATAATAGGGTGCATACAGGATGATGTATCCTCTGTTGATGCACATCAGTGTGTACATACGGCGACAGTTTGCTGTAAACTGAGGGCGTGGCATTCCCATGCTTTGCTGCTGAGCGGTGTTTATTCTGGGACTTTTCTTGCTGTCTTGTGGGATGCAGAGCGGAAGCCAAGCTACTTCAACATTTTTTTAAAATCCCATGATTCATCTGTCTTTGCCCCGTACTTCCTTTATGGGCAGGCTTGTGCCACTTTTGAACTACTGCTAGTCAACCTGGACCCAACAATGCCCTGCACCGCTATGCTGGCAACCTCAAATGTGCAGAGGCTGCTTGGGCAGTGTTTCAGGATTCAAAGCTGGATGAATTCGACTTGGGACTTTGCCTACCACACCACTGAGCAGATGATGTGGCAGCAGCAGCAGCTCCTCCAGCAACAGGAGCGTCCTCAGCGATGGTGGAACTGGGATGCAGATGAGGATGAAGAAGAAGACACTGACCAACTGGCAATGGAGGATTTGTTCCTTAAGCAGCTTCACAGTATGCAACATGGTTTCTGGGCTCAGGAAACCAGCAGAGATTGGTGGGAACGACTTGATCTGCAAACCTGGGACAGCCAGCAGTGATGACAGAATTTCAGGATGGGGAATGCAAGCTTTCATGAGATACATGCTGAACTAATTCCAGCACTAGAGTGGTAGCATGCCAATATGCAGTGCCCCATACCTGTGAACAGGCAGATTGCGGGTCGCCATTGCTCTCTGGAAGCTGGCCACCCCTGAATGCTCCTGCTCTGTTGTGAACCAATTCAGCATGGGGAGATCAGATGTTGGGGCCATCGTGTGTGATGCCATGGAAAAGGTACTATTGTACCAGGTAATAAAGCTTGGTAACGCTCAGGGGGTTATTGATGGTTTTACATGCAAGGGATTCCCAAACTATATTGGGCAACTTATGGGACTCATGTGCCTGTTATTTGCCCCCAATCAGGGCTCAGAGGTATTTCTCCATGGTGCTCCCAAGGGCTTGTCAACCATTTTGGCAGGGTTACAGACATAAAAGCAGGATGGTTTAGAAGGGTCCACAATTCTAGGATCTTTTGCCCCTGGGAACACTATGGACATTAATGGTGTGGATATTGCTCCTGGGAGACCTGCTTACTCTCTGCTCCCCTGGTTAATGAAGCCATTCCTAGGCCACTTGGACAGAAGGAAGGAAGGAAGGAACTGTTTACCCACTACCTTAGTAGCCTCAGAATGACAGTGGAATGTGCATTTGGTTGTTTGAAAGGGAGATGGCGCTGTTTGCAGAATAGGTTGGAAGCAGCAGAAAGAAAACGTTGCCTGCTGCCCTAAGAGCAATATGCACTGCAACAGGGCATTTTGGCTTTATATTGCCTCCAGGAGTTGCCTCTACATCTCCCTGTCTCTTTCCATACTGTCTTTGACTAATGCAGTGCTTTCCCTGGCAATTGCCACACTGTCCTTTGCTACTGTAACCATCTCCCAGAAAGCTCCTTGTCAGTTTCATTCTCAGTTCTCAGATACTGCCTCCCCGCTCTGCATTTTTCGAGGGTTTTGGGGGATTTTGTATTGATGTCCATGAACATTTCCACAGGACTTTTCCCTTATCTCCCTCTCAGATTTATTCTGCTGTTGATAAAGGCCCTGTCCTTGAGGGTCTGACCAGTGCAGGTGCACAGCAGTTGGGGGTATTAAAGAAATGACAAGCAGTTATTGTTCACATTCTAGGAAGGCTGTGATAGCTATTTTTTTAAACATGTGTTTCTGCCTTTACCTCTCTGCATTTCTTCCCAGTCTTGGGGGGACCTGGAAGATGGTACGTGGTGTTTGTGTTGGGATTTTTGTCTGTGTGGCTTTGCCATTGTTCCTTGGAGGGTGGGGTTGCGGGGGTGGGCTTGGGAATTAAGTCCACTGCCTAGTTTTGCTGTGCATTTTAGGTGCCTATATGGTGTCAAAGGAGTTAGCAGGGTGAATCTGGGGGTGAGCTGTATAGTAATCCCTTCTCCATCTCTTTTAGGCTATCCTGACTCTGGATGAGGTTATGCTGAGGTGGGTGACTAGGAGGCAGAGAATGCCCCCACTTATTCAAAAAGGCAAAAGGCAGACCAGTGAGATACGCTGTGAAGTTAATCCTCAAGATGGTCCCTCCAGAAGTGCTGCAGGAGTGGAAGGGAGTCACTAGCTATACCAGGGAGGATGGCCATGCAGCTATTCCTCATAATCTCAGAACAAAAATTGAGCCGTTTCTCTTAGATTGTGCTTAGATATCTCCCCTGCAGGCATATAGAAAGTGAAAAGAAAAAATAGACAGGGTTCTGCAATGATTGCCTGAAGCATTCACTGTTACCAGCCAAGGGAAGGGGAAAAGGAGATCGGAGCACACGCATGTGTCTTCCATGGCATAGGCCTGAAATTGGTCAGTAGTTGGGGCTTTAGCATGAGACAGAGACCTGGCCAGGGTAGATACCATTTTGGAAAGGTTTACAGGGCTAGGAGGGCCCTGTAAATGTTTGTCTAGGGAGGCTGGCAGGCAGGGACCATGGGGTTATCAATGGCCATGGCCATGGGGCGCCCAGAACAGAAGCCAGTACAACAGTACAGCAGCATCATCAATTAAAAGTTAGATAGTAAATCATTAAAAAATAATTTTAAAGAACTTACATGCTGAGTTTCCCTCCATAGGATCAGTCTTAGTCCTGGTCTGGATGGCTGCCTGGGGATTGAGGTTGGTTGCTGCAGTGCAGGAATTGGGCTCATGTTCTACATAGCCAGCATCAGGGTCCTGGGTCCTGAACCAATCCTGGCTTTATAGGGAAATCCCTTTACTGGCCTCTTTATATTCATACCCCAATGTATCTTGCATGTCATCCTCTGGGAGTGGGGGGTGGAGGGGAAGAGAGAAGGTGGCCAGCAGGCTCCACAAGCTGCCTGGGTTGGGTGGTCATGCAGCTATGCAAAATCCTTTCAGTTCCTCATAAAAATTGACAGGTTACATGTCCCCAGAAGGATTTTTCCTGTTGTCCCTCCATGTAATGTAGGTGCTCATGAGCTCTTTGCTCTTTATCTGGCACTGTTCAGTAAGCTGGTCATGGCCCCTCAGAGAAATCTGCCGAGCAATGTCCACAAAAAGGTCTTTATTCTCATGGCTGGCCACAAGAGCTTCCTGCATTGATGTTTCTCTCCAGATAGTGGTTAGATTCGGGGTCTCGATGCAGCCAGGTGGCTGCCTGAGGCATGTAATGGGGCTTCTGGAGTATTATCACAGGTATTGTGACAAACTGGAATCTAGGAGCGAATGGACAAAATCTGGCACTGTGCCAGCTTATAAGTGGGGGAGGGGACGCCTGGTCAATTTGACCGAGGGCACACAGGTAAACAGACAGGTCAGTAACGGTCACTCACAAAGCGGAGTGAGACAGCTGTTGAAGGACTGCCAAAGTAATTTGCAGCATTATTGCTTACACACGAACACTAGACTGGACTAACTCCTTCACAGAAAAGTTAGTTCGTTTTGAAAGAAGACTGCAGAGTTCACAGTACATGAGGAATCAGTGCACTACATGATGCAGTTGTGTGTACACAAACGTTTTCAAAGTGGATTAACTTCAAAAGCTGTGGATCCCCCCCATGTAGACAAGCCCTTCAATCTCCTAAAACATATTTTTGGGGGACAAATGTGGTACACCTGAAAGTGAGGGCCTAGCAGTAACACTGGCAGTTAAGCTCTCCCCACAGCTCTGCCAAACACCTCATTTCAACCTGCAACTGTCCCAAACCTCTCTTTTTCCTGAGCACTGTGTGGGAAATTGTGCAATAGTTTTACAATGTAAACAAGTATACACTAGAGACTGTGTTGGTGGTCTGAAACCTCATGTTACTTCTGACCTCAGCAGCCAGATTTGAAATCAGGTTGGCAGAGGGGAACATTTAGTTGCATTTTAAATGTAGAATTCGATTTTTGAAAATAATGTCATTTGTGAAATGTTGTCTCCCCCCCATTGTTTTTATGTCTCCAGCTATGCTCAATAATTCTTGTTGACACTGTTGATAGAACAAATTAGACCATTAGCTACTCTAACATCTGTTTCTGCTTTGCTGTCTGTAGCAATAGTAACAACTTAAATTCAGTGCATATATTACACTGATGTTATTTTGCATTTACTTGGCCAGGAATTAATATCCAAGTATTCGCAGCTGTACAGTAGTGAAATCCTATAGTAACACCATATGTAATTTTTAATGTTATTTCCTATTTTTTAGACCCTTGAACTAATCTGATCCTCTATAGTCCTCACTAAAAGAAAGAGAGAGCCTAGTTTGTTCATTCTCATGAGTGATAGTCAGAAACCTAACAAATAACAATAATATTTTCCATTTATGTACTCTCACTGCACCTTCCATCTGAGGATTTCGATGCACTTTTACAAACATAAGCTTCACAGTAGTTCTGTGATGGAAGTAAGAATTCTTATCCCATTTTAGAGGGATAATCTGAGGCACAAAAAGATTAAGTAACTTGCCTAGGAAGTTGGAAAGGAAGCCTGTGGCAACATCAGGACATGTAGACAATATATTTTAGGAATAGAATCTGAGTTTCACCCTCTAACCACAAAGCCATCCAAATAAACACTTGATACTTATCAGAAGGGTAGCTGTGTTAGTCTGAATCTGTAAAAAGCAACAGAGGGTCCTGTGGCACCTTTAAGACTAACAGAAGTATTGGGAGCATAAGCGTTCGTGGGTAAGAACCTCACTTCTTCACTTGCATCTGAAGAAGTGAGGTTCTTACCCACGAAAGCTTATGCTCCCAATACTTCTGTTAGTCTTAAAGGTGCCACAGGACCCTCTGTTGCTTTTTACTTGATACTTAGGATCAGCACAAGTCCAGATCCATTAACAAGGTTACAACATGAACAATGGTTATCTAGCTAGGATATGGGTCTAATAAATCAGACTGTTTGTCCTCCTAAAACGCGGTGTTGGCATATTTTAAAAAAATATATACGGTAGATTTGTGATGGGGCTGGAATTATAAAATGCTGCATGTTTCTAAAAAGAATTTCCATATAAGAATTGCAAGACTAGGTAATTGTGTCTTGCAGTTGCTTTACTTTCACATCTGCTCCCTTTGGATAAATGATTCCACTAGAGCAATTGAGTGTAACATTAGAAGTGCAGACTGAGTCTTGATCCCTGCTTTAGCTAGAATGGTACAGATAATCTTACATTTTATTTCTAGTTTGTCTGCGTTGGTGGCAGCCCTAACAGAATGAAAGCTTTTGCTCAGTTCATGCACAAAGAACTTGGACTTGAAGGAGATGGGAAAGACTTGAAAGATATTTGTGCTGGGACAGATCGGTATTCTATGTACAAGGCTGGACCAGTGCTCTCCATCAGTGTAAGTACTTTATAGTGTACCTAAAATACTTCCATTTTCAGGCCAACAATAGCTGAAGAATTTAGCACATTGTTTGTATTTCTTTTTTAAATGTTTCATGTGGACTTAGAGCTTCTGAAAGCTGCTGGATTGAGAGCCCTGGACACTGAATAGGGAACATACTATGGGGAGCAGCATTGCAAGAACAGCCTCAGCATGTTGACCTAGAGCAGGGATCGGCAACCTTTCAGAAGTGGTGTGCTGAGTCTTCATTTATTCACTCTAATTTAAAGTCTTGCATGCCAGTAATACATTTTAACCTTTTTAGAAGTTCCCTTTCTATGAGTCTATAATATATAACTAAACTATTGTTGTATGTAAAGTAAATAAGGTTTCAAAATGTTTAAGAAGCTTCATTTAAAATTAAATTAAAATGCAGAGCCCTCCGGACCGGTGACCAGGACCCAGGCACTGAGAGTGCCAATGAAAATCAGCTCACGTGCCGCCTTCAGCACGTGTGCCGTAGGTTGCCTACCCCTGACCTAGAGGAACTGCCTCTTATAGTGAGAGGCTAGTTAAGTCTTCATGCCCTTCAGTTCTTGGCCTCTGTGTTGAGACTGCCAAGAATGGTGTCAGTTATGGTGGTAATCCACTGATTATTGGATAATCTATCACGTTAATTTCATGTTGGTTGTCAAGAAGCCATTATATCATAATAACTTCCATGCACCACTGACCTGAGCTGGATTCAAATCTGTGACCTAGAGATAAAAGGCTCCTATCTCCCAAGCCATAAAGACCCCACTTTTAACTGATGGAAAAAGTTTTGGATTCTTCCAAAAAAGCCTAACAGCTAACACTGTTACATTGTTCTCTATTTGCTATTTCCTAGAGATAGTGCATATAGAAATAACAGCATAGTTCAACAAGCCAGCAGGTTGGCCAATAGTTTAAACATAGTGATTACCACAGCAGGTAATTTTCTTCCATCACATCTCTTAGGGCTGATCTATGCTTAAAACTTAGGTTGGCATAGTCTTAGGTTGAAAAATCCACCAACGCCCCCACCCCACCCCGAGCACCGTGGCTACGCCGACCTAAACCCTGGTGTAGACACAGCTTCTATTGACTAAGCTATCTTCGCTTGGGGAGATGGAGTTCCTACAGCAATGGAAAAACCTCTTCTGTATGATAGTGTGTTTACGGGGTTATAGTGGCATAGCTACAGCCTTATTGTCTCAGAGGTTGACAAGCTGGAAATATCAACAATTCCACTCCCAATCTCTTTGCATTTCTGTTGTGTCTGCCATCAGAGGATCCAAAAGTGCTAATTGATTAAACTTCTCAATATTCTATGAGGTAGGAAAGGGTAATTACCCTCATTTTACGGTGAGACCAAGGCACAGAGATTAAGTGACTTGCATGAGGTTACATCTCCTGCTCTCTAGAGATGCCCTGATTCCCATGCCTGTGCTTTTCATTCATAATGGACTAAGCCAGTGGCAAATTTTCCCTTTACGCTCAAAAGATTTTCATCAGTCAAAAATCTTTCAGTCACTCATAAAGCTATATTTAAAACTTCAATAAGCCTAGTAAAAATCTGCTGTTGCTTGATCTTTTGGTTTCTATAAATTATTTCCCCTTACTTTCAATACTTGGACTAGAGCAGGGGTTCTCAAACTTCATTGCACCGCGACCCACTTCTGACAACAAAAATTACTACATGACCCCAGGAGGGGGGACCAAAGCCCCTGCCCAAGCCCCCCCCTGCCCTGGGTGGGAGGGCCAAAGTCCGAGCCCTGCCGCCCCATGGTGGGGGTGGAGGGACCAAAACCCGGGGCTTCAGCTTACAGGCAGGGGGCCTGTAACCTAAGCCCCCGCCACCCAGGGCTGAAGCCCTCAGTCTTCAGCTTTGGCCCCAGATGCTGGGGCTTGGGCTTTGGCCCCAGACCCCAGCAAGTCTAACACCAGCCCTGACGACCCCATTAAAATGGGGTATTGTGACCAAACAGCTTGAGAACCGCTGGACTAGAGCACATGCTCATGCCTGCTCATGAATTTCCCTTTTCCACACTTCTACTACATGTGTAGACAAAAGATTAATAGGCACAGAGCCTGCTCCTGCTCCCAAGGATGCCAATGGGAGTTTTGCCATGGATTTCAATAGGAGCCGGATCAGGACTGAGAATGATGATTTATAAAAAAAGATTCTTATGTTTGAGTCATGTCATATTTCTTGGCATCCTGTATAGTCAGTTTGCAAGGTCCCTGTCTTACAACAGAAAGAGGGCACATTTTGCTCAGTTTAGCAATCTGAAAGTTCAAGAGGTAATATCACTTCACACCATGCCCAAACTATGAAATATAGTTGAAAATATTACAACCATTCCCTAAAAGCTTTATGGTAGCAATCTTATTTTGTTATTATTCTTTAAATGTCACCAATACTTTTGGCATGGTATAAAATCTTAATCCTGCAATCACCTACCTATGTCATTTTACTCATCTGAGTAGTCCTAACTTTACTCACATGAGAAGTCAAGGAGACCACTCGCCTGAGTGAAGTTACACACTTGTGTTTGCAGGACTGGAGCCTAAAAAGCATACACAGAAAAGACATGGCTCTTGGAAAAACAAAAGAGGAAATAATGACATTTTTATTATTGCTCAATCAGTCTAAAATTCAGTGACAACTGTGACACTATCAGGATAAATCCTAATATAAGGCCTTGGCTACACACAAACTTGTACCATTTTAGCTAAATTAGTTTTAAAACACACTGTTCGTTAAACCAATGGAAGTCTGTGTGGACAAGGCCTAAGACACGATGTAGCACATGACTAAGCCAAACAATAGGAAGTAAAGAGAAGAGAAGACAAAAGAACAGTAATAACTTCACAGTTTCAGAGGCTACCTGTGTGCACAACTTGTCAATTCTAAAAACAAATTCTTATTTGTTTTTATTTTATATCTCCTGACCTAGACATCATTAGTTGACCGATATCTTTCAGGCATCAAGAAACCAGCCAATTAATGAAGGCTAGGTCAGGATCAACTTTCCAATGTACGTTGAACACTGTATGATTCTGATGGTAAGTAGGATGAAATTTCTGGCCAATGCCCCATTAGATGATTTGTTATGAGTTGTTGCTGATGTCATGTTTTAGCAAGATGCAAACAGGCTCAGAAATACTAGGGGTATTTATGAGATTTCTGCCTTGGCTATTCTTATAAAAATATTTTTTTTAATGCACTGTCAAGGAACTCAAGCAGCTGTACAAGAATAATAAGAACACAAAATATGTTAACACATAAAACGCAATAAAACTTAATAAAACCATCTTCCTATAACAGAGAGAGAGATGGGACACACTACAAATGGAAAAAAGAAATGATAGAACCAATGATGTTCCCATTGGGCCAAAATAAATCCTACCCATTTGAAAACACCTGCCTCTGGGTTTTTGAAAGCAGAACTGATTTACTGACAAGACAGATTTAGGGAAAGGACATTCTCGCTGTACTGACTTTAGGCAAAGGAGATGAAAATAGTAGGAAACTGCAAAAAAGACCTATGGTAGCACATCTCAGAGCCCAGGTTGATTGACTTGGGCTTGCACTACAGGACTAAAAAGAAGCAATGTAGACATTCAGGTTCAGGCTGAAGCCCAGGCTCTGAAATCCAGAGAGGGGGGAGGTTTTTGGAGCTGCTATTTTTATCCCCCCCAACTCAGAGAACCCAGGCTCTGAGACTTGCCACTGCACGTTTTGGGGTTGTGTGTGTTGGGGGGGAGGGGGTTGTATGTTGTTTGTTTGGCTTTTTTTTAGTGTAGACGTACCCAGAAAGGCAAGATGAGCCAAAGCAGCAGACTCTTTCCCACAATACAGACACCTCTCCTGTGTGCCCCGTGACCTACATCCTTGGCTGCAGCGGAAGAATGCACAGTGCAGCTCAGGATAGCTATTCCAGGAGAGCTGTAGGTTGATCTTGTTCCCGTGGTGTAACTTGGAGCAGCCTAAATCATGCTCTAAATTATAATGGTTGCCAATGGCCCCAGGAACTGTGTGAGGGGGAGTACAAACACCACACTGGACCCAAAGGGTTTAAAAGGCAATACTGGACCCAGCTAGACCCGCCCCTCCAGACCTGCTGATAGGGTGACCAGATGTCCCGATTTTATAGGGACAGTCCTGATATTTGGGGCTTTTTCTTATATAGGCTCCTATTACCCCCCACCTCTGTCCCGATTTTTCACACTTGCTGTCTGGTCACCCTATCTGCTGAGCATGCACGGACTGAAGGAATGGGTTAAAAAGAGCTCAGAAACCCAGGCAAAGGGTGGTAAACAAGCTGCAGGAGAAATGAACTCTTTTCCAGGAAGTCAGACAGAAGAATGAGCCAGAAAAGAGACCACAGAGCAGGTAAGGCCCTCAGGCAGAGCCTTCTCCAACCACCACCCCGTTTGAGAACCTGCAGGGCCTTGCTCCTTTGGACTCTTGTGTTGTAAAGTGATTGACTGTTTGGGTGTGGTATAGGGCCTGCAACACTGCGCCTACACCCAAGGTGATCTTGCCATTGCCAGCTATGCTGGCTGCAGGGATACTGTGTATTGCCAGTGCAGTATAAAGCAGCTACAGGGTATATAAGAAACTGGACCTGTGATGCATTTAGGGCTCCATAGGGTGAGAGCAATTCCGGGTGAGTCGTAGCCTCTCCATTATTACAATAATCATTCTTATTATTTGCATTATAATAGCACCTAGGGACCCCTACTGATATTGGGGCCCTGTTGTGCCTGGCACTTCACAAACATATTATTATATTTACTACTGATTTTTTGTCTTGCTATAGCACCTAGGAGCTCTAGTCATGGACCAGGACCCCACTGTGCTAGATACAAACACAGCACAGGAAGACGGCCCCTGCCGCAACCAGCTTACAATCTCAGAATAAGACAAGAGACAACAGATGGACACAAGGGAGTGAAAGGAAACAATGAGACAATGTTGATCACCATACTAGGCAGTGGTCTCAGCACACCAGCAGCCTAACCATTGTCATGTTTTTGTAGGAGAGTTTTGAGGAGGGGTCTGAAGGTGGATAATGAGGTAGCTTTGCAGATGTTTACAGGGAGCTCCTCCCAAGCATGACAGAACAAGAGACAGTCCCTGCTCCAAAGAGCTTTCTATATGGCATCATTCCCTAATATACCTGGAGAAAAACACCTGTGGGAACTAATGCTTAACCTGACACCATTCATTCCTCTGGGCTCCATCTCTGTGCTGCCAACTCCGTAAGAGGTATGTGGATAGGGAGCACAGTAGGTGCACTCAGAGAACCATCATCGGTACAACTTCACCTGGTGCCATGCTGTCAGGTGGGATCAGAGAGAGTAGTTCAGAGAAGCTGGCCCCTCACATGGATGCCCCAATCCATGAAGGTGTGATTCAGAGTCCGATGCTTCTCCCACAAATATCCCATTGACATCAATGGGAACAGGATAGCTCTGGCTATATAGTAATATTCTGAAGTAATTTTATAAATATGTATCAGCTTGAACAAAAATGATGATTAATGATGCTTTCATTTTCTTTTCTCTCAATAGCATGGGATGGGTGTTCCTTCCATTTCTATTATGCTTCATGAACTAATCAAATTACTACACCATGCAAAATGCCGTGATGTTACTATTATACGCATTGGTACTTCTGGGGGCTTAGGTAAGCTACCAGCTTTACTACTTCCAGATGGAAAGGACGTTTAATAAAACACAGCTAAGTAATAGATCAAGTTATTAGGAGCTTTTCATATTTTTTATTTTTTTCAGGTCTTCAAATATCAAACAAAACATGAGATTTTATTTCAAGTCAACAAATATCAAACTTCTAATGGCTGGTTTAGCAGAAACATACATTTTCATAATACATGATATCTTGAAATCTAATACAGCTGAATAATACTCTTTCCAGACCCAAACCAGCTGACAGAAGTTTACTCTTATTTCCCAAAATACTCACCCATAAGCTGATACCATGCACGGAAAGTTTCAGCCCTAATAGAACATCTTTCACTCAGTTAATAATAATAAGTATAATCAATTGGTTTTGTCTGGCAAGCCCATAAATCCTAATCAGGATTGGGGCCCCATTGTGCGGGGTGCTATACAAACATGAATGGAGAGACAGTTCCCAGAGAACTTACAATCTAAGAATGAATGGAAAAGATAGGTAAGGAATGGGACTAAGAAATCTCTCTCTTACAATGGAAGTGTTCAGTCAATATTAATGACCACATTAACTTGAAGTTCAGAAAATATAAATTTAGATTAACTCTCAGAGAGGAATTGGAATAACTATGTAATGGAAATAAAGCAGGCCTGATCATTCAGTCTGGATGCAGGCAAAACTCCCATTTCCTCCAATGAGAGCTTTGACTGCATAAACCCTTCAGGATTAAACCCAAATTGAGGAGCACAATAAAGTATTTTAACCACTCCATGGACACTTTAGGACTTCACATTTGTCGCTCTGCTGCACCTGCATAGAAGGTCATTTGGAACATCATGGCAGTAGTGGGACAGAAAGCTAATCTTCTGCTCAAAACGCCCACAGCCCCTAGTGAATTAGCTAACAGAGAATCTCCTTTACCTTTTAGGAGTACAGGATCTAAGATGCACAGTTTTTGGGGGGGAGGGCAGGGGAGGCTTAGGCATATTTATTTTGATTTCTATCTTTTCACCCTAAGCAAATATTCATTAAAACATAGACAAATCATACATACAAACCAATAGCTACACATGAACTTTCCTTGCCCCACCTATGTGTCAGAAGAAATAAATACCCTTTAGCCAACATATTCCCTTTGCAACCCTTCATATCCATACATGTGCACTTACTGAGTTTTACTTTGTATGTATTTGAATGGTTCTCTCATATATATAGTTTGCTGATAAATATTCATATTAATTAAGATATTACTGTAATAAATTAGGTTATAATCTAAATTATAAATATTATGTAGCACTAACCTATCCCCAATCCCCACTTCTGCAGGCATTGACCCTGGAACTGTTGTAATCACAGATATCGCAGTGGATTCATTTTTTAAGGCTCGGTTTGAGCAGGTGATACTGGATAATATAGTTGTACGAAGCACTGAACTTGATAAGGACCTTGTTGAGGAGCTACTGAACTGCAGCAAAGAGATTCATTACTTTCCAACACTTATTGGGCATACTATGTGCACCTATGATTTTTATGAAGGTGAGGGGTATCTCTAATTTTCTATTCATTTTCTTTTTCAAACATAAGATCAGATCCTGAAACCCTTGCTCAGGCAAAATGACCAGTGCAGTCAGCAGGAGAGTTGCCTGAGTGAGTGCTGAGTAAAACGCAAGGAAGGACTTTAGGATTTGATCCACCATATATTTTAGAGACTTGCTGAAAGGTCAGAAATGGAACTACTTTCATAATATGTCACACCAATTAGCACAACCATTAACCATAGTGTAATTGGCCTCTATTTGCATCTGCCACTTAGTCAAATTTTGTAACAACATCACATCTGCAAAGAAAATATTATTATAACCATGGCAGTGAATCAAGCATTACAATTCATTCTGGACAGCACTCACTCCCTTAGGAAAGTATAGGATTCCCTGGATAGCACTTCCTGCTGTCCCTCAGCCCTACTGAGCCACCGAAACCAGCATATACTCAGTGAATCTTTGAAAGCAATAGGCACATAACATTAAGCAGCTAAAGTAAATAGCCCCTTGTCTATAATCTTAACATAATTTTAACAGATGGGTTACACTAAGTTACTTCCTATGACAGGATTATAGCTTCAGAATTACCTAACAGAAGAAAAATGTCAGTAAGTGTGTGGCATTTGTGTAAATAAACCTTAGATCCTCGGCAATATCTTGGAACGGTTTCCTTTACAAAATTAAATGCTGATTGCAAAGTGGATGAAACAGAATAAATGGAGAATTAATAATTGGAGGACTATTTATAAACCTTTGGATCTGCTTGCAAATGCAGCCATCTGTGTGTTTCTCAAGGCCATGTTTTACTTAAATAAAAAGCCATTTGAGAGGATTAACAGTAGGAACAACAAGGATATTAAAAGGTTTGTCCAGTGTAGTAAAGTTTTAGGTGTACATTTGCCTGAGCCGAGGACATAACATCTAAGTGAGAAACATAAGCACGAGTGAGAAGGGGTTCATCCTTTGAAGATCAAAATTGAATTCCAAAATACTAGTAAAAACAAATCTGTGATGTTAGCAAGACAGGTCACTTTCCAGGAGCTGTAGTTCTATCAGTCAATTGCCTGAATACAGCCACACTTGTAGAAATGTGCATGTGCCCTCAGTTTACAGCCAGAACCCGCGAGAGGAATTGTGTCCACTGTTGTCCACATGCTTCTGCACAGATCCAGACTTTCCGACCCAAAGGCATATAAAGTGCTTCAACCCGGTCTATCCCAAATCAATTCTTTTCCTGTTTAGTCAAAAAATCATCTAAAGACTCAGAAGCAGGGAAGGTGGCTGGGCAATATGGATCCAGTAGCTAATAAGCAGCTTTTTTTTGTCCTTTGATAATTGCCCCATTTGGCGATTAGCTAATGATAACAAACCCACCCCCACCCCACTATAGGAGTATTAACTGAGTTAATGATTACAAGACTACTCTTCCTCATTGGACATCAGACCTACAAGCTAACTCAAAGAGAATGTTAGTCTCTAAGGTGCCACAAGTACTCCTGTTCTCCTTTCAAAGAGAATGCTGCTGGGAAGATGTGTGAATTGAGCTCCATGTAGTAACCTTACACATCTCTGTTACAGAGACTTTTCTAAGCAATTGTGTAGAGGCTGTTTCAGATCTACTAGAAAGTGTTCTGAGACCTGGTCTGCAGTAGAAAATTTGCTCGACATAACTATGTTGCTCAGGGATGTGAAAAATCTACAACCCTGAATGGTGGAGTTAGACCAACCTAAGTCCCCATGTAGAAAGTGCTAGGTCAATGGAAGAATTCTTCCTTCGACCTGGCTACTGCCTCCTGGGGAGATGGATTACCGACACTGACGGGAGAATCCATCTGATCGGTGCTGGGGGTGTCTACGCTAAAGCACTAGAGCTGCAGCAGCACAGCTGTACAGTTTTAAGTAAAGATAAGCCTAAAACCTCAATTAAAGACATATGTAAAGTCACAGCAGGCTTGAACGCAATGAATGATTCACTTATTTTCTAAACAAAATTTATCAGCCCTCTGGACTGGTCTCCATCTGCTACAAATAATCTATGGGATTTACAAAAAGGCTTTGTTCTTTCTCAGCAGTAACTAAGAACATTTTGAAGATAACTATCTAGCCTCACCTGCTAAATTAGGAAGATTAGGGACCAACAGCGATAGACTGATAGATTGAGTCAAGTAAACTGAATCATCCCATAGGTCACCTATCCTTACAGCACACTGTTGAAGAAGGGCTCGGTTTTGCAGTATGGATCTCACCCGCTCTCTTTGCTAATGTTACAGCCACCAGGAATGCAGTCCTTATAGATCGCTTTGAAGGCCATTTCCTAACCTAAGTGCTGCATTATGTGGGAGGACACGACTGTCCTCGGCAGCCCCGGGGACAGAGCAGTGCAAGAGCATCTTTGCTCACTTGCCCTCAGGTCCTGCATCCAGTGAAGGGGGCAGCTTGGCCAGATCCAAGAATTGGGCCCTTAGAATATCTGAGAGTATGTGTGAGAGTTAATTGTTTTTCTAAATGGATCCTGAGTCTGAGGGCATGGCTACACTTGCAGATGTAGAGCGCTGGGAGTTAAACCAGCCTTCGGAGACCGCAACAGGGAAAACGCTGCCGTGTATTTACACTGTCAGCTGCAAGCGCACTGGCGTGGCCACATTAGCAGCTCTTGCAACACCACAGAGAGCAGTGCATTGTGGTAGCTATCCCAGGGTGCAAGTAGCTGCAACGTGCTTTTCAAATGGGGGGGTGGATTGTGACAGGGAGTGTGTTTTGGGGGTCTGTGAGCATGTCAGCATGCTGTCTTGTAAGTTCAGACAGCAGCAGACCACCCCTCCCTCTCCCCCTCTCTCACACACACTCACAACAGCAGCATTCCACAGTAATGGCTTGCTTTGTCCCGGAACAGATAAGCATGCCAGCTGTCAGAAACAGAGCTTTCAAAACAATGAGAAAAGTGGCCACTTGACTTCAGGGGATTATGGGATGTTTCTGGAGGCCAATCACAGCGCAGTAATGCAACACCTCGTTCACACTGACGCCCAGGCGTTTCAGCTGGGGCACAGCAAGCTTTATGCTTCTCGTGGAGGTGGATTACCAGGAGTGCTCCAGCTGCAGAGTCGAGGCGCTCTATGTGACTTGGCAGTGTGGACACATTGGGAGTTAGGGTGCCTAGGGCTGCTTTAATGCGCTCTAACTTGCAAGTGTAGCCAAGCCCTAAGAGATTTGGAAAAGTGAGAACAGAGGTGTGAACCCCTAGTAGAAAACAAAGTTGTCAAGAAAAAATTCTCTTAAACCAGTTTGATTCCTATAATTAACCATCTCCCTTCAAAAAGTTAAAGTTAAAATTAAGATTAAAAGGTCTTTTCCATCTCCATTTTCTCCACATAATGGAAGGGGCATGTGTACCTAAATTTGTTAATCGTTTTCTAAAGCAACTTGGTATGTTGTAGATTTCATCTGCAGAGCCTCACAGAGCTATGCCAACTTACACGGCTGAGAATCTGCCACCATATCTCTATGCACCTGTGGTTTTTTGGTCTCGGTTTTGTTAAAACTTCTATAGTGAACTCAGCTGTATTTTGTCATAGCAGATTGGCTTTAAAAATACATAGCAAATGGAATAAAAAATAATTTAATGAGCCCCATTAAAATAACAATTTAATGCAGTTTTAAGGAGAATTTAGACAAATTCTGCACTTTGAGAGAAACTGCCTGAGACTGCAGCCAGTTTTACTATGACTGCAAACCCCATATTGTATAGACGGATGAGCAGTCACAGGTTTTTTTCTTTCCAGGTCAAGGACGATTAGATGGAGCATTGTGTTCTTTTTCCCATGAAAAGAAGTTGGAGTACTTAAAGAGAGCTTATGATGCTGGTGTAAGAAATATTGAAATGGAGTCAACTGTATTTGCTGCTATATGTGGACTTTGTGGTCTAAAAGGTAAGATTTCTTGTCACAGGCCATTTCCTTTTCATGTTTGTTCTCATACTCCTTCACACTTCCTAATTTTATCTACATATGGATTTGGTCAGCTCTGGGATTTATACAATGTGAAAACTACAAATGTATTCCAAGCTTCTTTCATTAAAAAGTATATTAACACAAATCCAGTGGCTTCATAAAATGTTTACCTGAAACTCCTTGTTTGGAAGTGCAGGGCATAGAAAAAACAATTAACTGTCTTGGCAAAACCAAAATTTCACTCAGCCCAGCTCTGAATAGTTTCCTGGCTATGCCCGTGTCTCTGGTTTTCTTTTACTGGCTGCAAAGCTCACTTGTCTCTTGCTAACATATTGTGGGGCATATTTTCAGTGCATGTGATAAATGAATTTTCAGGCAACCTCTGCCAATTGAGCTCCTAAGGAGCTCTGGATAAAGCTTAAAGATTGCAGCTGCAGACCTGCAAAGGGGGGGTAATTATGACGACACTGCCTCTGCTTCTCCAGTACAGCTGCCCCTGTAAGTTCCAGGAAGTGGAATGTATATTGAGCCCTTCATTTAACCCCTCCCCCGATAAACCTGCATTATCTATGTGTGCTAGGAATATAATCCTTTACTGTAGCAAATACCGTGGATATTTCGGTATATCATAAGTTACTTAAAAGGGCGTTTTTGTTTTTCTTATAGCTGCTGTTGTCTGTGTGGCACTCCTTAACAGACTCGAAGGTGACCAGATTAAGGCACCCCATGAAGTTCTAGTAGAATATCAGCAACGGCCTCAGCATCTGATCTCAATTTTTATCAAAAAGCGTCTTGGGTTATATAACCAAATGGAATTACTAGACAATGCATTTTTCCTGAATAACTAAGGGGAAAATATACCCTGCCAATACACAAAATGAATGTCTTATGTATTTATCTCTTTATATTGATACGTATAGGCAGACATAAATATAATGTTGCTGTGTAGTGAATTCAAATATAAATGAAACTGTTTATAAGGAAACAGAATGATAGTTCCAAATGGTTTCAATGCATAGTTAGTGAAAACTCTAAAGCCAGTTATAATGTAGTCGTTTTGTCCTATAAGGGGATTTTACGGCATACACATTCACATAAAATTAACACCTATCTATAAAACACTTTCCACATCAGATCCCTCTACAGGCATAAAAAGGTGTGGAGTGTAATCACAAGTAGCCCTAGCGGGACTCAGTGAACCTGATTTATAATAGGGCCTGTGGGTGTTCAGCACCTCTGAACATCTGGCCCTGTAGTGTTCCAGGATCCAGACCGATCTAGGACTTGGTTTTGTTTAATTTTACATATTTATATATCTGAGAAAAGGTCTGAAATGGAAAGTATGTAAGTATTACTATAACATAAAAGGGTAGGCCACAGAAATCCTTCTTATAGCAAAAATAAAATTATCATCATGGTGGAACTGCTCACTAGTGGGTGTAGGTTTGGGCCCCAAGGTGATTGTTTAGAAAGCCAAAACTAGGCAAATCAGCATTTGTGGCATTATTGTTCTTCATTGAGTTTCAGCAAACACAGGTGATAGGCAGCTTATAAAGAGAGAATAAATATTATTGATACAAATTTAATTTTACTGTAAATTACTAACGAGTCCTGTATCCTTCATATGTGTTTGCTAATCAGCACATAGAAATACAAATCATGATCTCTAACTTTGAAATGGCTAAAAGGTTCTTTGTTGTTTGGATTTTTTACTTAACTTATGGCCTGATCCAGAGTCCACTTCTTTCACTTTCCCATGACTTCAGTGGGCTCTGGCTCAGGCCCAGGCCCTATTTTTATGACCCATTCAAAGTGTTCTTTGCAATGAGAATCTTACAATTTTGTAACGGTAATTTATAGAAGTTTAACTGTTATTTTAAATATTATAAACTTAATATATCACATTAAATAGAGTACAGGCCTGTAAAATGAACACGTTTTTATAATTTTAAACAGAAAATAGAATCAGAAGAAACTATTACAAAAAGGTATTTTTCATGGGCTAGCCTAGACCCACAATTGTATGACCAATATTCATGAAATCTTCATCAAACATAGGAGAATCCCTATTTTATCAGCTATTCGGGGATCGAGTTAATTAAATAAAAAAATTCATAAAACTGAACATCTCAAAATTACAGCAGGTATAGTGCATAACTTGCAGCATGGTGCACTGCATTGATTACTTCTTGCCCTTCAAACCCCTGCAAAGCAATTCCCGATGCACTGAAGATATCAGAATGTGAAAAGATGTCAACCTATTCTTCATTGACATCACTTTAGTCATATGACTTCTCCCGTACCCCCATCAAGAAAAGTGTCCTAAGATTGATGTTCATAAAATTGAGGTCGTACTGTATCTTTATTTTTTATTTTATTTTATTTTTTTACTACAACAACTTTAAGTCCAGGAAATAATACTTTTAAAAATCTGTTTAAGGAATGTAAGGTCTGATGCTTCTCTCACCTATGCTATTTTACATTTGGTTCACTGTAATTACTCCTGTTTCTCACTGGTGTGAGAGGGATATCAGGTCTGTAGTGCTCACTACTCAGGCATTTGAACTGAAGTCTTTTATTTAATTATAGAACAGGTCCGGCTCAGGCTTTCTTGCCATGCCCCATTAGTATGCCTCAGCCTGAGCTGGAGGTCTCACCTCTAGGTGTTCTGGGTAGTACACGTTTCACGTCAAATCAATCCCTAAATCTTAAAACCCCTAAACACCAATGTCCCCAAGGGATCTGTTCTGGGCCCAGTGCTGTTCAACAGATTCATAAATGATCTGGAAAAAGGGATAAACAGTGAGGTGGGAAAATTTGCAGATGATACAAAATTACTCAAGATAGTAAAGTCCAAAGTAGACTCGGTGACTTCAAAAAAGCAGACTTTAACAAACTTTAAGAACTGGTAGGCAAGGTCCTTTGGGAAGAAACTCTATGGGAAAAAGGAGTTCAGGAGAGCTGGCAGTTTCTCACGGAGACAATATTAAAGGCACAACTGCAAACCATCCTGATGTGAGAGAAAGATAGGAAGAATTGTAAGCGGCCAATATGGCTCCACTAGGAGCTCTTTAAAGGAATCCTACAAAAAGAGGAAACATAGACAAATTGCTAAGGAGAAGTACAAAAGAATAGCACAAGCATGTAGGAGCAAAATCAGAAAGATTATGGCACAAAATGAGTTAGAGTTAGCAAGGGACATAAAAGGCAATAAGAAAAGGTTCTGAAAACACATTAGGCGCAAGAGAAAGATGAAGGAGAGTGTAGGTCCTCTATTTAGTGGGGAAGGAGAGGTAATAACTGATGACATCAAGAAAGCTGAACTGTTTAATGCCTATTTTGCCTATTTTGCTTCAGTCTTCACTAAAAAAGTTAATGATAACCAGATACTCAACACAATTAATATTAACATCACAGGGGAAGGAATGCAAGCCAAAATAGGGAAAGAACAGGTTAAAGAATATTTAGATAAGTTAGATGTATTCAAGTTAGCAGGGGTTGATGAAATTCATCCTAGGGTAACTTAAGGAACCAACTGAAGCAATCTTAGCAATTATTATGACCATTAGCTATTAACTCTGAGAACTCCTGGAGGACAGGGTGAGACGTTATATGATTAAAACATGATCAGGTAGATCATTGTTGCTGCCACTGTTATATAATTACAACAGATCTTGTACAAAGTATGTCAAGTAAGGCGTCTATTAAAAATTTATGATTTGCTCAATGTGATTATCCTATTTGTATGCATGTATCATTTTTGTATCTGAAGTTATGAATATTAACTATGTACCTGTATTTCAAGTGTTTGCTCCTGTGGTAACACCAACAAGATATTTAGTCAGCACATTGTGAAGGAACTATTCAAGTTGAATGGCCCATCAAAGAACACTTCACTTACAATGGACCATGGAAGACACCTATCTACACTTAATGGACTTTCCTGAGGACATTCTAACTAGAGTATGGTTACTGGCCTCTGCTATGATTAAGCGAAGCATGCATAGACATGTGACTTGCTTATGTGATTCCAAACTCCATCTTGTTAACTGTAATTTTTCACAAACTAGAACAATGGGTTTCCCTTCACTTGGCAGAAGCTACAAAAGGCTCTGGAAACATCTCCATTTTGCCTCTTTCCTGCTCAAACCTCTGAACTATGAACTTGTACTAATAGGAGCATTCTAACCAAGGGACTGAGGCCTTCCAATGATTTGGAAGCAACCGGAGACTTAACAAGCCAGCAGTTTATTCTATCATAGAATCATAGAATATCAGGGTTGGAAGGGACTTCAGGAGGTCATCTAGTCCAACCCCCTCCTCAAAGCAGGACCAATTCCCAACTAAATCATCCCAGCCTGACTTTAAAAACCTCTAAGGAAGGAGATTCCACCACCTCCCTAGGTAACCCATTCCAGTGCTTCACCACCCTCCTGGTGAAAAAGTTTTTCCTAATATCCAAGCTAAACCTCCCCCACTGCAACTTGAGACCATTACTCCTTGTTCTGTCATCTGGCACCACTGAGAACAGTCTAGATCCATCCTCTTTGGAACCCCCTTTCAAGTAGTTGAAAGCAGCTATCAAATCCCCCCTCATTCTTCTCTTCTGCAGACTAAACAATCCCAGTTCCCTCAGCCTCTCCTCATAAGTCATGTGTTCCAGCCCCCTAATAATTTTTGTTGCCCTCCGCTGGACTCATTTTAATTTTTCCACATCCTTCTTGTAGGGCCCAAAACTGGACACAGTACTCCAGATAAGGCCTCACCAATGTTGAATAGAGGGGAATGATCACGTCCCTCAATCTGCTGGCAATGCCCCTACTTATACAGCCCAAAATGCCGTTAGCCTTCTTGGCAACAGGGGCACACTATTGACTCATAAGACTACAAGTCTGATCCAACAACTTTGCAATTATTGTATGTATCTGATTCCTTTAACCAATTTTAACTCTCACCTTTCTTTCCTTTTATAAATAAACCTTTAGATATTAGATACTAAAGGATTGGCAACAGTGTGATTATTGGGTAAGATCTAAATTATATATTGACCTGCGTATGTGGCTGGTCCTTTGGGATCAGAAGAACCCTTTGATTGATTAAATTGTTTTTAAATAACCACTCATCATTAAGTCTAGTGTTTTTGATGGTGATACAAGGACTAGAATACCTAAGGAAACTGCTTTTCTGACTTCTTGTTAGCCAGTGCGGTAAAACAGAAGGTTACTCTTGTTGCTGGTCTGGTATATCTTATGGGGGAATAACCACCAGTTTTGGGGTGTGTCTGCCCTATTTCTCAGCAGTTTGTCCTAAATTTGGTATTTTCAGTTGTGACCCACTCTGGCACGGTGATACCGGGTGGTCCAAGAAGACTGGAGAAGGGCAAACATAATGTCTGTCTTTAAAAAGGGGAACAAAGAGGACCCAGGGAATTACAGACCAGTCAGACTAACTTTGATACCTACAAAGATACTGGAACAAATTATTAAATAATCAATTTGTAAGCACTTGGAGGATAATAGGGTTATAAAGAATAGCGAGCATGGATTTGTCAAGAACAAATCATGCCAAACCAACCTAATTTCCTTCTCTGATAGGATTACTGGCTGAGTGGATGGGGAAGAGGGAAAGAAGTAGATGTGATATATCTTGATTTTAGTAAAGCATTTGACACACTCCCACATGACATTCTCATAAGCAAATTTGGGAAATGTAATCTAGAGGAAATTAGTATAAGATGGGACCACAACTGGCTGAAAGACAGTAATCAAATAGTAGTTATCAATGGTTTACTGTCAAACTGGGAGGGTATACCTAGTGGGCTCCCATAGGGTCAATCCTGGGCCAATACTAGTAAATATTTTAATTAGTGACTTGGATAAGGGAGTGGAAAGCTAAGTAAGCTGCATGGCTGTGTGGCCACGCAGCTGCCTATTAAGCCCTGCGCAGGGGCTCGGGGCTGCGGCAGGGAGAGGTGCCCTCCCTCCAACATGGACCTGCCATGGCATGGAGAGGCGCCCCTCCCCCGGCCCCAACACAGACCTGCCCTGGACTTGCCGCGGCTGGGGGAGAGGAGCCCCTCCCCCGGCCTGGCCCTGCCCCGCCAGAGCCCCCGCAGCCGTGGAGAGGTGCCTCTCCCCCAGCCCTGAGCTGCTGTTGTGAGAGAGGGGTGGGAGGAGTCCTCTCTCACCACTGTAGCCCCAGGGCAGCCTGCACCCCAAACCTCTCATCCCCAGCTCCATCCCAGAGCCTTCACCCCTAGCTGTAGCCCTCACCCCTACACCCAACCCTCTGCCCCAGTCCTGAGCGCCCTCCCACCCCCTGAACCCTTCATCCCCAGCCCCACCCCAGAGCTCGCACTCCCAGCCAGAGTCGTCACCCCTCTGCGCCCCAGCCCTGAGCTCCCTCCCACACTCCAGACCCCTGGGCCCCACCCCCACCACATTAATTTTGTTATGTGCACCAATATGAAGGGGATGTGTCACACATCACTTCCATATTGTTGCACGTAACAAAATTCATTCTGCACATGGACGTAAAAAATTAGAGGGAACACTGGTGGAAAGTATATTTATAAAATCTGCAGATGACACTAAGCTGGAAGGGATTTCAAACATTTACGAGGGTAGGATTTGAATTCAAAATGACCTTGACAAATTGGAGAATTGGTATGAAAACAAGATGAAATTCAGTAAAAGACAAGTGGAATGAACTTCACTTAGCAAGGAAAAATCAAATACACACCTACAAAATGGGGAATAATTGGCGAGGTGGTAGTATTGCTGAAAAGGATCTGCAGGTTATAGTGGATGAAAAATTGAACATGCGCCAACAGATTCCAGAAGACTGGAAAAAGGCAAATATACTGCCCATCTATAAAAAGGGAAATAAAAAAACCCAGGAAACTACAGACCAGTTAGATCAACTTCTGTGCCAGGGAAGATAATGGAGCAAGTAATTAAGGAAATCATCTGCAAACCCATCCCAGCAGGGGATGTATTCCAGAGACTTGATTTGAACCTGCAGTTTATTCCATCGCTGCTGCAAGCCTGAACCAAGGACTTTGCCATTACAGTATGTAATTGATTCCATTTAACCAATTCTAACTCTCATCTCTATCTTTTTCCTTTTATGAATAAACCTTTAGATTTTAGATTCTAAAGGATTGGCAGCAGCGTGATTTGTGGGTAAGATCTGACTTGTATATTGACCTGGGTCTGGGGCTTGGTCCTTTGGGATCAGGAGAACCTTTTTCTTTTACTGGGGTATTGGTTTTCATAACCATTTGTCCCCATAACGTGTGGCACTGGTGGGAATACTGGGAAACTGGAGTGTCTAAGGAGATTGCTTGTGAGACTTGCGGTTAGCCAGTGGGATGAGACCGAAATCCTCCTAGTCTGGCTGGTTTGGTTTGCCTTAGAGGTGGAAAAACCCCAGCCTTGGGCTGTAACTGCCCTGTTTTAGCAATTTGTCCTGAGTTGGCACTCTCAGTTGGGTTCCGCCAGAACCGCATTGTCACACAGGTGTGTTGTGAGCAAGACACGAGAAGTCATTCTTCCGCTCTACTCTGCGCTGGTTAGGCCTCTGCTGGAATATTGTGACAAGTTCTGGGCACTGCATTTCAAGAAAGATGTGGAGAAATTGGAGAGGGTCCAGAGAAGAGCAACAAGAATGATTAATCTTGAGAACATGACCTATGAAGGAAGGCTGAAAGAATTGGGTTTGTTTAGTTTGGAAAAGAGAAGACTGAGAGGGGACATGATAGCAGTTTTCAGGTATCTAAAGGGTGTCATAAGAAGGAGGGAGAAAACTTGTTCATCTTAGCCTCTAAGGATAGAACAAGAAGCAATGGGCTTAAACTGCAGCAAGGGAGGTTTAGGTTGGACATTAGGAAAAAGTTCCTAACTATCAGGGTGGTTAAACACTGAAATAAATTGCCTAGGGAGGTTGTGGAATCTCCATCTCTGGAGATATTTAAGAGTAGGTTAGATAAATGTCTATCAGGGATGGTCTAGACAGTATTTGGTCCTGCCATGAGGGCAGGGGACTGGACTCGATGACCTCTCGAGGTCCCTTCCAGTCCTAGAATCTATGAATCTATGAATGTGATAAAGTTGAAAAATAAAGCTAATATCATTCTGAGGTGTATTAATAAGAGAGTTCTATATAAGGAATGTGTGTTAATTGCACCAATCTACTCAGCCATGGTGAGGCCTCAGCTGGAGTACTGTGTCCAATTCTGGGTTCCACACTTCAGGAAAGATGTGAACAAATTGGAAAGAGTCCAGAGGAAAGTAATAAAAAAAAAAAAATGACAGAAGGTTTAGAAAACCTAACCTATGAGGAAAGGTTAAAAAAACTGGGCATGTTTAGTCTTGAGAAAAGAACACTGAGACCTGATAACAATCTTCAGATATGTTAAGGGCTGCTATAAAGAGGATGGGGATCAATTGTTGTACATGTCCACTGAAGGTAGGTCAAGAAGTAGTGGGCTTAATCTGCAGCAAGGGAGATTTAGACTAAATATTAGGAAAAAAGGATACTTAAGCTCTGGAACAGGTTTCCAAAGGAGGTTGTGGAATCCCTAGCATTGGAGGTTTTTAAAAACAGGCTGGACAAATAACAGTCAGGGATGGTCTAGGTTTACTTGGTCCTGCCACAGCACAGAAGGCTAGACTTGATGACTTTGAGTTCCCCTCCAGCCCTACATTTCTATGATTCCCCAAATCCCATCAACTCCAGTAGGGGCAGATTGGTCCTTAGTTTTCAGTCTCATTCATACCTTGGATTTAAGCTAATGGATAATGGGACATGGACCAATGTCCTCTAGGAATAGAAATTAGACCATTATAAACAGTTTCCCACTAGAATTCGAACTCAGTTCTGCAGAGGTTAAAGACTATTGCAATGACCCCTGTACCACCTAGCAACAACAACTGTAATTCCTTACAGGATTCATCAAAAACCACACTACCAAAATGTATGCAGTAATTTAATTTATCCCCAAAATCGTTAAGGGGAGTATGTTATAGCTTAGAAAACCATATACTTAATTATTAAGCTAAACAATTATAGTGAATTCTTCATTTTTTCAGAGTGCTTTGTGGTTAGCAAGAACATTATTTTGTCTATTTTGCCTTCAGCTTAATGATTAGAGTAAAATGATTTCTCTGTTGCAAATGTGAAGTTTGATGCTCTATAATGCTTTCAGTTAACAGTTTACAGAGTTCAGAAAACTATGTCCTTGGGAAGTTCATTTTCAAAATGTCAACCATTACTGTAAAGGCCTTTCTGGTTTTGGAAGACATCATTACAACTCGCATCACAATCACTCACACTTTCCTTTTTGCCTGCAAATGGTAATAGACTGAGAAAGCGTACATGGGCATATGTAGAATCAGGGCCGACTCCAGCTTTTTTGCTGCCCCAAGTGGCGAAGAAAAAAAAAAGCCCAATTGAGCTGCCACCGAAGACTGAGAGAGGGACTGAAGGACCCACCGCCGAATTGCCACCGCAGACCCGGATGTGCCGCCCCAAAGGATGGGCGGACTGCTGCCCCTTTCTATTGGCCGCCCCAGGCACCTGCTTCTTTCGCTGGTGCCTGGAGCCGGCCCTGTGAGAATTCTCTGCCAAAAAGATTCTGTGCCAGTTAGATACTTGACCTTTAATCACTGATTAACATTTATGCTATTTACTGACCGGCTAATTTTTTTATTCATAGAAATATAGTATATTACAAGACTTCACTGTAACAAATAAGTTGTTCTCCGGCTAAGAAAATAAATTCTGTCAGCCAAATTGCAGCAAGTCAATAATGGTACAAACTATCACAAACTCAAATCTACCATCAACAAACTAAGGGCCAATCTGGGCAGTATTTATTCAGACACCTTATGCTCATAAACAGGGACCAGCTAGAATCCCACACCTTGTTCTACCCAAGTGTAAGAAGACAGAAAGTTAGCACTGTGTACAGTGCTCACTTTATATTATTTTTGATTACAAACATTTGCACTGTAAAAAAGATAAAAGAAATAGTATTTCAATTCACCTCATACATAGTGCAATCTCTTTATCGTGAAAGTTTAACTTACAAATGTAGAATTATTATTGTTACATAACTCCTTTCAGCTGAGTGAGCCCTTGTTTGCAAGGGAGGATGGCCTTTACCTCAGGGATTCGGCATGCAGAGGCTGGTGCAGGGAGGCTGAGCTTGCCAAGCCCCTGTTCCCTATGGCAGTGTTTCTCAATTTCTGCTGGGGACTCCATTTAGACTTAAAAAAAAATTGTGACCCCCTACCTTCAGCCCTGCTTGGGTGGGAGGCTTGGGGCATGGGGCTCTGGGTTTCAGCCCTGCTCAGGGCTCTGGGTTTCAGCCCCTCTTAAGGTGTCGGGCTTAGGGTTTTAGCCCCACTCGGGACTCCTCAGGCCACTGCCACCTGCCGAGCTCTGGGCTGGGACTTCAGCCCCACCGCCGCTGCCCACTGAGCTCTGGGCTGGGGCTTCAGCCCTTTCGCTGCTGCTGCCTGCAGAGCTCTGGGCTGCAGCTTCAGCCCTGCCGCCACCGCTGCCTGCAGAGCTCTGGGCTTGGGCTTCAGCCTCTCCCCCACCACCTCTGGAGCTGTGGGCTGTGGCTTTAGCCCTCCCTGCAGAGAGGTATGTGATTAACACGTTCATTTTGTTTTCAATTAATCCCAGCCATTAACTTTGATTAATTGCCCGCCCTGCTTTTGGTACTATCTTGCATGACTTTCTCATAAAAACACTAGAGAAATATAGCCTAGAGGAACCTACTATAAGGTGAGTGCACAACTGATTGGAAAAGCATACTCAGAGAATAGTTATCAATGGTTCACAATCAAGCTGGAAGGGCATGTCTACTGGGGTCCCACTGGGATCTGTTATAGGTCCACTTCTATTCAATATCTTCATAAATTATTAGGATAATGGCATAGAATATACACTTGTAAAGTTTTCAGATGATACCACGCTGGGAGAGGTTTCAAGTGCTTTGGAGGATGGGATTAGAATTCAAAGTGATCTTGACAAACTGGAGAAATGGTCTGAAATAAATGGGATGAAATTCAATAAGGACAAATGCAAAGAACTACAGTTAGGAAGGAATAATCAGTTGCACAAAAACAAATGTGAAATGATTGCCTAGGAAGGAGTACTGCAAAAAAGGATCTGTGGGTTATAGTGGATCACAAACTAAATATGAGACAACAATATAAAACAGTTGCAAAAAACACAAACATTATGCTGGGATGTATTAGTAGGAGTGCTGTAAGCAAGACAAGAGAAGTAATTCTATCACTGTACTCGGCACTGATAAGGCCTCAACTGAAGTATTATGTCCAGTTCTGGGCACCATATTTTGGGAAAAATATGGACAAGTTGGAGAAAGCCCAGATGAGAGCAACGAAAATGATTAAAGATCTAGAAAACATGGTTTTCAAGGAAAGACTGAAAAAAATGGGTTTGCTTAGTCTGGAGAAGAGAAGACCGAAGGGCGACATGATAACAGTTTTTAACTACATAAAAGATTGTTATAAAGAGGAGGGTGATAAATTATTCTCATTAATCACTGAGAACAGGACAAGAAGTGATGGGTTATATTGCAGAAAGGAAGGTTTAGGTAACTGCCTAACTGTAAGTGTAGTTAAGCTCTGGAACAAATTACATAGGGAGGTTGTAGAATCACCATCATTGGAGGTGTTTAAGAACAGTTTAGACAACACTTGTCAGGGATGGCCTAGATCAGCCTTTTCTCAACCTTTTTGTGAAGGTAACGCCCATGGACTTAAAAAAAAAAAAAAAATACTGTGAGCCCCTATACTAAGACTTGAAAAAATTGAAACCCAGTACCTTAAATATTAAGTAAATTATGAATAATACTGGCCCACCAGCATTAATAAATGAATCTTTTAAATATCTACGCAAATATATTGAGTAATTTCAGTTCCTATATTCTTATATTAGCAGAGAAATTTTTTACCCAAAAATATGCTATATCATGATTGTAAGACTCGTAATTCATAAGAAGTGAATTTATAGTTTGTTTCTATGTAAAAATAAACTTTGATCTGGCACACAAATGTTTTTTCTTACCTTCATATGCGACCCCTCTAAACTCATTCCCAACCCCCAGGTTGAAAAACACTGGTCTAGATAATACTTAGTCCTGCCTGAGGGCAGAACTCTGGACTAGATGACCTATCGAGGTTCTTCCAGTCGTACATTTCTATGATTCTAGGAGTCATCCGTTGCACAAATAAACACAGAATTGTAATTTGGGCACAAACACTCAGCAGTCAAGTCCAAACATTACATGTACAACAAGCTAACAATAGGAGAGCATAGATACTGGAGTAGGAAGACATGACTAAGACACTGGACTGGGTCCCAAAGGACCAGGTTCAGCTCCTGGCTCAGACGCAGACATCCCAAATCACTTAATCTGCACTGTGCCTCATCTGTAAAATGGGGAAGTGCTTCCTATATCACTGGGGCATTGTGAGTGTACAATCCATTAATGACGGAGTAATTCAGAGACTATGGTAACTAGGGACATATGTAACCTGATCGATAGGGAATTGAATACATCCTATTTTTATTCAAATATTTATTGTCCCTTAATACAGCATGATCCATACAGTGTATGTATTTTATGAAAGGTTGAATAAGAAATTTCAATGTGTATATATTATTTGACAAGTAATGTAAAATGAAATAAAAAGACCATATTCTCAGTCATATGCAAATAGTTTCTTGAATGGTGATTAGGTTGCTAGGTGCATATTTGATACTCCTTATTTTCATACATGTTACACGCATTTTACGTAAGGTTAGAAAAAGCGAGGAGTTATACAGAATTACTTTTCAATTTCCCTTTCATGTAAATGAAAAAATTCCTTTAAAAAAAAAATATATATATATATAGATCCTAAAGCTAAAATGTTATTTCTAATTTTATAATGTATTCTGAATGACTAAATTGCAAAATAAAATTGTTTGGATGATTGGTTTGCAGTAAACATGATGCACCAAATTGGTTTCTAATTTTAGAGAAAGGTTAAGTTTCCTCTTATAATAATGAAGGAATAATAGAAGCATTTATGATAATGACGTTTTTGTAATTAAAAAATCAAATTCTCAGGTAATATAACCTGATATGAAAGTTATGTGGGATGCATCCATGTACTATATTACCATCTAAAATGACTCTTTTGTGAAGTTATGTTAGATTTGTGTTGCCAATTAACACAAAAAAATATTTCTTCAAAATGCCGTTTGCCAAGTGCCAGATTGTATGCTGTGTGATGTGTGTGCGAAGAGCCCTCCACATGCAGATCTCACGTCTTCTGCAGGGAAGAGGCTCAACACTATCACACACCCAGTGGAGCCCTCTCTAGGGCCTTCACTGGGGGAGGCTGAAAAAGGGTAAATCTGGGGGCAGGATCCCACATTATATAACCTTTCCCACAGAGTTTCCTGGGGAATGCTCAGATGCTACTGTGGCCAAGGGGGAGACTACCTACAAGTGTAGCTTCAAAGGAACCACGCTGCCATGGTGGGAATGGGGAGAAGGCTTCCAAGGATCAGAACCAATGAGGGAACATGCTGATGTCCCATGTCTCCCATGGATCCCCAGAGATCCATCAGGTTTGGGGTTGGGCCCCACAGTGTTTATCATGTGGGAAATCACCATCCCAAACATGATGCTCTGTGGAAATCTTAACACAGGGTTCCATGCACAGTGACTCTTTCTGAAGCTTTTCCATAAGGTGTTTATTTGGCTACAGATAATTAGATTACTCTCTCAGTAAACTGTTCTTAAAGAACATGATGTTCCAAATCTCTATTCAAGATTGTGGGGGGACTATTAAATGGCCTACTGCGCATTCCATAGGAAATACATTTATTTTTAAATGACTGCACTGACTG
Source organism: Trachemys scripta elegans (assembly GCF_013100865.1). Classification (NCBI taxonomy): domain Eukaryota; kingdom Metazoa; phylum Chordata; order Testudines; family Emydidae; genus Trachemys; species Trachemys scripta. Next base: position 29,383,067 of record NC_048308.1, read on the forward strand.
AGAACTAAATAATTCTATGAAGTATCCTAAATTCACAAAGTTATCTAAATTAAAGACGTTTCTTAAAAATTTTCCTACTATAGTCCAGAGGATAGTCAAAGAGTTCTGAAATCCATCCTGGATTCTACATTTTAAAGACTGTAGATTCCATGTCCCTTCTTGGAAGTTTCGGTGGAGGAATTTTTGGTAAAATCTCTTTAGCATAAAGAGTTTTATGAAGTCCAGCTTCTCGAAGAGCTAGCTCAACACGAACTCTAGGGTCAGAAATGATCTGTTAAAATAAAATATCATAATGATGAACAGAAACAAAATATCAGTATTAATACTTTCTCAAAAATGTAACATATGTGTTTGTGTGTCTCTATATATTACCGGTACATAAAAACCTATGCTAAAAGAACATTCAAGTTGGAAAATCAAGGACTCAAAAGTTGGAAAATGCCAAAATTAACATCGCCTGTGCAATTTTATTTCAGTCTCCTTGTACATATGCATAACCTTTAACTTCATGATCATATATTTTTCCCAAAGGATCCCTGCTTTATGAGTTACTCAATATTGCTTTTTATTCTCTATATTTGATGTGTGGCTGCAGGACATATTTAATGCATACCATCCTAGCCCTGCACTGAAGATAGATTTACTAATTTCCTTCTGAGATTTCTATGGTGTTCACCAGGGCCGGCTCCAAGTTTTTTGCCGCCCCAAGCAAAAAAATTTTCCCGCGCTACCCCGGCCCCGCCCCAACTCCGCCCCATTCCAACCCCTTCCCGAAATCCCCAGCCCCGCGTGCCGCATTTCCCCTCCTACCTCTCCCTCCCAGGCTTGTCTGGGAAGGTGGGGGGAGAAGCGAAGTGGCAGTGTGCTCCGGGGAGGAGGCAGAGGTGGAGTAGAGGTGAGCCGGGGGCCCCCCCCCCAGGGTTACTTCCTGCGGCCCTCCCCACGCCCCCCACCGCCGCAGCTCACCTCCGCTCCACCTGCTCCCGAGCGCGCCGCCGCCACTCCGCTTCTCCCCCTCCCCCAGGCTTGCCGCAAAACAGCTAATTCACGTGGCAAGCCTGGGAGGGAGGGGGGAGAAGCGGAGCAGCGGTGCGCTCGGGGGAGCAGGCGGCAGTGGAGCGAAGATGGACTGGGGGAGGGAGCAGTTCCTCTGCCCTCCCCCCACCAGGGTTACTTCCTGCGGCCCTCCCCGCACCCCCCACCGCCACAGCTCACCTCCGCTCAGGGCCGGCTCCCCACTTTTTGCACTCCAAGCAAAAAAAAAGGGAGCCGGAATGCCAACCCTTGGAAAGTGCCACCCCAAGCACATGCTTGGACTGCTGATGCCTAGAGCCAGCCCTGGTGTTCACACCATAGTTATCTGAGTGTTTCACAAATATTAATTAATCTTCACAACCCTTGTGAGAATAGGTGGTGGTGGTATCCCCAACTTCTGCAAAAAATGAGGCTGGGTCCTACAGAAGACAGCCTCATTCACTTCGCAGTCCTGATTTATTCCCAGAGCACCAGCGATCCTGAGCACTGAATGAGACAGGGGTCCTGTGGAAAATTTGTATGTGATCATGTAGTTAAAAACTGTATCATAATGCATATGCACAAGATAATCTTAATTCTGGTATTTCATAACTTGTCAGTGCTTAACTTTGTAACCTTAACTTTTTAAAAAAACATATTTTAATGTAATTGCCTAATTAAAAAAGCAAAACCGAAATTCCATTATATGGAACCATTTTGACTCCCAGCTTCTGCCATCAACAGGGTTTAGCTCTTAAAATCCACAGCACAGACCTCTTCCACTAATGAAGTAAAAGATAGCAGTAGGAGCCTGTTAACCTATATGTGGACAGGCCACTGGGGTGGGATGGGGGGGATGAGATACACACTTTGCCAGTGGGTTTCACAGCTCGTTGCTGACAGCAGAGGTATGTGGAGACTGAGGGTACCTGGGCTCAATTCCAGATGCTGCACTGGAGATTATCTGCCCTCTGTTCCAATCCACACCTTCCAGCTCCTACTCCCTCCCTGCTCCCTCTCTACTCCTTATCCACTCCCATCCCCTGCCTCCTGCAACCCTTCCCTCCCCTCACTCCTCAGCCCATTACATTCCAGTGTGCCTTCTTCCTCCCCATTGCCTGGGGACCAGCAGGGGAGTATTGAGGGCACAGGAGAGAGAGCCACACTGTTCTCAGTTCTGAGCCCAATACCACAGCGGTCTACAGTGTCAGGGAGGAGCCATTGCAGGAAAAATCCTGCTCTGCCCCTGCAGCCCTGGGATGGAAAATGCTCAGTCACTCTGTGGGGACGAGCATAGTCCGGCTGGCATGTAGGAGCTGTGACAAGATGGAGCACACTCACGGCAGACACAATATTTGGATAATTTAGGTGCTACACTCTAACAAGTCTCTACTGGCCATGTACAAACTGAGATATTACAGAAGCTTCTAAGTTGGCCAAATTTGGGTGAATTTCCACGTGGACAGCAAAGAGAACATCCCTGACACCAAGGTTACTGCCTGAAAAATGTTGAGTCCTTTTTCCAAAATACGGAGGTACTAGAGCTTTTCAATGAGACAGTTCCAATTTTTTTAAAAAAGGGCCAAAACAATTTATTTTTCTTTTGTCTTCTTCTTGGAAGGAGCTGAACCATTGCTGCTGAAACTTAAATAAAAAAAAAAAAAGCACAGCTTATGGCACACTCAACATTGAAAAATCCAATCTGAATGCTTAAAGTTCGGCAAAGTTATAAGAAACTGAAAATAAGGTCTCATAATGAAAAGTATCTAGCAGCCTTAACTAACAGCATCATTTAATTTCAGCAGATGCAGGGCTAAAAGTTATACCTCACAAGTATACCAATAGTGTATGTTTCTAAACAGACTTTCCACATCATTATTCTAGAGCGTGGATAGTGTTTTTAAACATATGGTTATTGCTTTTGGGGAAAAATAAATCAACCTATAATGCTGTTGTACTACTGTTTAATTTCTATTTCAAGCAGAACTGGGAATGTCCTCAGCAATCTGATTCAAACTGAGAGAAAGAGTATCATTATTTTAAATTGGTGTTTTCCCTTTACACCTGACTAGGCTTGTAGATGAGCTATCCCAGACAATGGAATAATTTGCCATTTCATTGAAAGACATCTACTACTTAAGGTTTTAAAGCTACCCACCCAACAGTGACTCTCACTTGATGTAGTTTTCAATAAGGGCAGGAGTTTACCCTAAACCTGGGATCGGCAACCTTTGGCACGTGGCACGCCAGGGCCGGGCCGGTTTGTTAACCTGCCGCGTCTGCAGGTTTGGCCGATCGCAGCTCCCACTGGCTCTGGTTCACTGTCGCAGACCAAGGGGGGCTGCGAGAAGCAGTGGCCAGCACATCCCTCAGCCCACGCCGCTTCCCGCAGCCCCCATTGGCCTGGAACAGTGAACCACGGTCAGTAGGAGCTGCGATCGGCCAAACCTGCAGACACAGCAGGTAAACAAACCGACCTAGCCCACCAGGAGCTTAGCCTGGCGGGCTGCCTGCCAAAGGTTGCTAATCCCTGCCCTAAACATTTAACATAATACTAATCAGAGAAGGGGGAAGAAGAACAACAATCCTTTAGAGAAATACATTATACATGTCAAAGAGTTTACTTTTTAATTTTAAATACATTAACTAGATATTAGGGCTGTCAAGCATTTAAAAAAATTAATCGTGATTAATTGAATGATTAAAAAAATTGATAATGATTAATTGTGCGATTAATTGCATTGTTAAACAATAATAGAATACCATTTATATAAATATTTTTGGATATTTAACACATTTTCAAATATACTGATTTTAATTACAACACAGAATACAAAGTGTACAGTGCTCACTTTATATTTATTTTTTATTATAAATATTTGCATTGTAAAAATAAAAGAAATAGTATTTTTCAATACACTGAATACAAATACTGTATTGCAATCTCTTTATCATGAAAGTTTAACTTACAAATGTAGAATTATGTACAAAAAATAACTGCATTCAAAAATAAAACAATGTAAAACTTTAGAGCCTACAAGTCCACTCAGACCTCCTTCTTGTTCAGCCAATCGCTCAGACAAACAGGTTTGTTTACATTTGCAGGAGATAATGCTGCCTGCTTCTTGTTTACAATGTCACCTGAAAGTGAGAACAGGCATTCGCATGGCACTGTTGTAGCTGGCGTTGCAAGATATTTACATGCCAGATGTGCTAAAGATTCCTATGTCCCTTCATGCTTCAACCATCATTCCAGAGAACATGCATCCATGCTGATGACTGGTTCTGCTCGATAACGATCCAAAGCAGCACAGACCGACGCATGTTCATTTTCATCATCTGAGTCAGATGCCACCAGCAGAAGGCTGATTTTCTTTTTTGGTGGTTTGGGTTCTGTAGTTTTCGCATCGGAGTGTTGCTTTTTTAAGACTTCTGAAAACATGCTCCACACCCCATCCTTCTCAGATTTTGCAAGGCTCTTCAGATTCTTAAACCTTGGGTCGAGTGCTGTAGCTATCTTTAGAAATCTCAGACTGGTACCTTCTTTGCATTTTGTCAAATCTGCAGTGAAAGTGTTCTTAAAACGGACAACATGCTGGGTCATCATCTGAGACTGCTATAATATGAAATATATGGCAGAATGCAGGTAAAACACAGAGCAGGAGACATACAATTCTCCCTCAAAGAGTTCAGTCACAAGTTTAATTAACGCATTATTTTTTTAATGAGTGTCATCAGCATGGAAGCATGTCCTCTGGAATGGTGGCCAAAGCATGAAGGGGCATACGAATGTTTAGCATATCTGGCATGTAAGTACCTAGCAATGCTGGCTACAAAAGTGCCATGTCACTATCTGTTCTCACTTTCAGGTGACATTGTAAATAAGAAGTGGGCAGCATTAACTCCCGTAAATGTAAACAAACTTGTTTCTCTTAGCGATTGGTTGAACAAGAAGTAGGACTGTGTGGACTTGTAGGTTCTAAAGTTTTACATTGCTTTGTTTTTGAGTGCAGTTACGTAACAAAAATAATCTACATTTGTAAATTGCACTTTCCACGATAAAGAGATTGCACTACGGTACTTGTATGAGGTGAATTGAAAAATATATTTCTTTTGTTTATAATTTTTACAGTGCAAATATTTGTAATAAAAATAATATAAAGTGAGCACTTTGTATTGTGTGTTGTAATTGAAATCAATATATTTGAAAATGTAGAAAAACATCCAAAATATTTAATAAATTTCAATTGGTAGTCTATTGTTTAACAGGACAATTAAACTGTGATTAATTTTTCTAATCACAATTAATTTTTTAGAGTTATATGCATGAGTTAACTGCGATTAATCAACAGCCCTACTGGTTTCTTTCCAGTGTTTTTGGTTTCACACATGACAATAACTTTCTATTATTAATCTTTCTGTTAATGGAATATTCATTTGTACACAGTCTATACAAGATAGGCAATTACCTGTTGTTCACTGTATGTATGCAATGTAAACAGTGGTCTTTGAAGAACACATTCTTCTTCTTCAGTTCCAATGCCCATTTTAGCTTTAGATGCCACTGTATCAGCCACCATTCTAGCTGGATCAATTTCAGCAACAATAGCAACCTAAACAACATTACATGAAAATACTTATTAGTCAAATAGTTGATACTATCTAACTGGAATGAAGTTGGAGTGAAATGGACTGGCGTAGAGAAAAGGTCTTACCAAGGAACAGTTGTCCTTTAAACATATTCCTTGTGCAGCTCCACATTTGTGAGATGTAAGTGTGCCCATGCCAAACTCTGAACCATTCTGAAAAGCAATGGGACCCGCTGTGGGTCTAAATGATTGGTCTCCAGGCTATAAAAAGTATGTGTGACTTCATCTGCCCTCAGTTCCTTCCACTGAATCCAACAATCTCAGAAAACTCGGAAGAAGCAGGGAAATGAGGGGCCACAGGAGGTGAGAAATGTGGAAATGCAGGAGCAAAACAAGAGTTATTGACAAATAATTCCTCTTTCTCCAATAATTTCCTCTCAATATGACTAGTAAACTAGCTATTTAAGAGAGGAACTAGCACTACAATCTCTCAGGAGGTGGACTGAGAAGGGTTAATTAAACAATGATTGCAGAGCTGATCTCCTAGAACAAGCACCAGGGTGAGATTCCAAATCAAAAAAGAGTGGTCCTGCAGAAAGATATGTCTAGATACCCACAAATGATAGCTTTGCTTAATCTCCACAGTGGGAACGGTACAGGCTGGAGCTTTTGGTAGAGGGTAAGAGGATTCATTAAAATTTTGCAGAAATTCAGATGTGATATATAAGACAGACAACAGTCTGCCAGGAGTCCTGAACATGGTGCTGTCAATCTTGTAAGCACTAAGTTCAAGTCAAAAGATGGAACAGCTTATGGGATTGACAGAAATACACATGTATGTCCCTTCAAGAACCATCATAAGATGACATCAGGCAGAACACAATAGAAGAATCTAAGCAGAAATAGCTGCTTAGGGATAATAGTATAGATCCCCTGACTCCTCTGAACTGAATTGACTAGCCCAAAATTTCAACATAGGTTATTTCGTTTGTGAATGCCTATTGATTACAGCTTATGCAGAGATCATTGTCCACTTCAACAAATAGCAGGCTCCCATAGACTCCTTCTTGCACTGAAGTAGTTTGTTCTGCACTCCTTCACAACACCGAGCATCTGTTCTCAGCAATCTATCACTAGCTAGGCCACTATGTGAAGTAACTACAGATCTGGGTAGCAAACCAATCTCATTTTTAGGACAGTCTCCTCAGATCAAAACTGCTCATCCATAGAGACCTATCCTTCGATCCATGATGCTTTTTCTGGCATTTGGACGACAGCGCCATCTGATGGCTTAGATGAGTCACCTAAGCCATATCTTATTCTTGGGCAGCCAAGAGAAGACCTAGCACCTCAGTATTTTATTATTTTATTTCTATTTTATTTAGAATAAATAAAAAGTGCCCATTCACAAAATATGCATGTTCTGCCAATTATTTTTTGTCATTTTTTAAATAAACAGCAGCACATAATCAAACATGCACAGACAACCATACCTCAGTCACCTTACCTCAAAAGATCAAATGCCATGCAGCATGCCCTGAAAATCAGCAAATCTATGCTAGGTCAAATGAGGGATGAAAGGGCATAGCAGAACCCCAAGGCCCATATGGAGGAAGCCCTGCCAAGCCTATGGAGGGAGACCTAGCACAACTGTGGCAGTGTATCACAGAGGGACAGACAGTATCTCAGGTAGGCAGGTCCCAGGCCATTTAGGGCTTTATAGGTCAAAACCTAAACCTTAAAATTTGTCTGGAAGCTCATAGGTAGCCATTGCAGATCCTAGAGCACTGATGTAATGTGCTATCTAGATGGTAGCCCGCTTACCAACTCTGACTATGCTGAGGAAAAATGAATTGAGGCAACCTCACAACCAACAACAGACTTGGCAGCTGAATGCCTTGAAAATTCTGTTGGTTCCAAAGAAACCTTGATGAACTGTGGCCTCCTTGCTGGAAGAAGATACCAAAGTCTCTAATGATGTGGAGGGCATCATCACCAATATAAGCCTTGGAACAGAAGAAACTCCTGGAGCTTACAAAGATTCAGCACTGACCAAGCATCTTCTGAAGTCAACACATAATTAATAGACCCTGGAATCAAGATGGAACTGAAGGTAGAGCTAGAACATCCTGGAAACTAGTAGGACTCTAGTTAGAAGGAGGCTGATCCAGGATTCAAGACTTCTTGCATAAGGAAAATATTTAGAAGCGCTTCTCTGCTTTCAGGCTTTGTGCATAAAGGCTGCACAGACAGACCATGGAGCTGAAGAATGATCCTTACCAAAACAAAAGAGGCAGAAAATGTGTTGATCAGTCACTCACACTTCATTGCTGCTTGCTGGATACTTCTTATACCCACCCTTCTGGATTAGGCATGGTTCAAAGGTAAGGGAACCAGTAAAGGCAACACTTGAGAACCACAGTTCTGGAGCATGGAAGGGCCCCAAAGAGCAGTCTAAATCAAAATAAGTCAAATAAAACAACTTCAAAATTTACTACACTACATTCTAAACTAAACCTACAGGCAAATGCAGAAATTCTGCCTAAAAACAGTGAGGGCACCGTAAAGATGGTCCTTACATCCACAGCCATATTCTATTGGAAGTGAATGAGTACTGTAGGGGTCGCTTATCCTTTTGAAAGCTTATGGTTTGAATAGCTAAACCCATAAAGGAGAGCTCACATAGCCCACTGTTCTTTTAGATGGCTCCAAGCTCAGTATGCATGTGTGTACTTCCCATAAGCAGGAATGTGCAGAGGTAAATATTGAAGAAGAGAAATTGCTTATTTCTAACCAGACTTTCCAAGACTGGAATTATGGTGGTTGTGCAAGAGCCCTCAACTGAGTGAGGGTATTGAATATATGAGGGAAAATGATGGTGTCCTCAGGGCTCTTCCCAATCAAAACCAACAACCAAAAAGTGATGGAGATGAAAGAAGTGGACTAATAACTTAGTAGTTATATTAAGTAACAGTCCTTTCTTTATTAAAGAGTCAAATCTAATTCTTCTTGCAAGAGAGTATAAATTGCAGTTTGTAGACAATTTTTATGTAGTTTCTTTGTGCTGTAGTATATACAAGTGGCCTAATACTGTTTTGTAAAAATACAGCAAACTGCATGAAGAAAAGTCAATCTGAAGTAGGATATAATTGCGGACACCTAATCAGATAACTAATGCAAGCAAAAAATATTAAAACTGTACATGACAGAAGATTCAACCTTTCTCCCCCTTAACCAAAAAGTTATATCCATAGTTTCACCATGTCAAAAAGATAAACAACTGAATGGACTTTCTAAATATCTTTATCTGTTCCAGATAAAAACTAAGAGATTTATTTCATGGAGTAAGACCCTACCAATATCGGGTGAAGATGGAGAAAAATGATTGATTAGAGGAATAGTTAAGGTGGAACTCAGTCATCATCATCAAAAGCCTTTTTGGAGACATTTTAACCCCAATGTACCAGTCACCAGCATGGTGGCAGCTCACAGAGTTACTGCGACCAAGAAAATATACTTTCTTGTATGTAAACAATGCCAATCTGATTCAACTGATTTAATCAAGTTTGTCTGGAACATATAGTAGAAGCTCAGAGTAAGGATCCCCTTAGGAACAGAGGTTGTTCCTAACTCTGAAATGTTCGTAACTCTAAACAAAATGTTATGGTGGTTCTTTCAAAAGTTTAGAACTGAACACTGACTTAATACAGCTTTGAAACTTTACTATGCAGAAGAAAAATGCTGCTTTTAACCCTCTTAATTTAAATGAAACAAGCACAGAAACAGTTTCCTTACCTTGTCAAATCTTTTTTTTAAACTTTCCCTTTATTTTTTTAGTAGTTTATGTTTAACACAATACCTTACTGAATTTGTGCTTTTTTTGGGTGGTGGGGTGAGGGAGGTCTCTGCTACTGCATGATTGTGTACTTCCGGTTCCAAAGGAGGTGCATGGTTGACTGGTGAGTTCATAACTCTGGTGTTCGTAACTCACTGTATTGACATCGCTAAATAATGTGGTTATTCTAGCAGAATATTTTAACTCAATCATTTTACTCAATCTTAAAAAAAACTTCAATAGGTTTAAAAAAAAAAAAAAAAGACTGAAATAGCAGCCAATTGAACTATGAGGCTCATTTCTCTGAAAACCAGCTCTGAAACATGTTAAAGGAATGTAATGAGGACATTTTGGCCAGAAGAGAACAATCTAGCCTAGGCCTGCCTTTTAAACTCAAGAAAGTAAATTCAATCTGTATCTCTGTAACAAGCTGGCATGTTCCAGAAACCTGTACAGAAAGACAGTGCTCTTCTGAGTTACCATAAACTCTAATGCTAGAACCATGCATCAAGTGTACTCATGCTGGCAAAGGGATCTTGCTAACTTCAATCAAGACATAAGAGGATTTGGGGTGTTGCTCTGAGTAGAGACAACTAAGGAATAGGACAGGAGTCGGTAACCTTTCAGAAGTGGTGTGCCGAGTCTTCATTTATTCACTCTAATTTAAGGTTGTGCCAGTAATACATTTTAACATTTTTAGAAGGTCTCTTTCTATAAGTCTATAATACATAACTAAACTATTGTTGTATGTAAAGTAAATAAGGTTTTTAAAATGTTTAAGAAGCTTCATTTAAAATTAAATTAAAATGCAGAGCCCCCTGGACTGGTGGCCAGGAACCAGCCAGTGAGAGTGCCACTGAAAATCAGCACACGTGCCACCTTTGGCACACGTGCCATAGGTTGCCTACCCCTGGACTAGGACATAGGAGATCCGACAGTTTAAGTTGATAATATCCCTACATTACTAAAGTTCTGCAGGAGATCCAAAAGGAGCTGAAAACATTCAATTTGAAGTAAATTAAATCACTAATGTCAGTCAAATTACTTTTGTACATAACTGTTTGCAAGATCAGTATCACAGCTTGCATCTGTGCAAACAGATTTAATTTTTCAGTAAATAACTTTTCTTATGCATTTCTCTCCCTCGGGTATGTCTACACTGCAATTAAAAACCCTCGGCTGGTCTGTGCCAGCTGACTCGGGCTCTCAGGGCTTGGGCTAAGGGGCTGTTTTATTGCAGTGTAGAATTCTGGACTCAAGCTGGAACCCAGGCTTTAAGACCTGTGAGGAGGGAGGGTCCCAGAGCTTGGGTTGCAGCCCAATCCCAGAAGTCTACACTGCTATGAAACAGCCCCTCATCCCGAGCCCTGCGAGCCTGAGTCAGCTGGCACAGGCCAGCTGTGGGGTTTTAGTTAGTGTAGACATACCCTCAGAGCCTCATTTATAGATTTTCAGCTCTGCAGGACCATCCTTCCTTGCAGACTTTGTAAACTCTGCAAATCCAAAGTCTTAATTCAAAGAATTTATAAGGCCATAAACAGGCCTCTCAGGCCTGGCTCACACACTGCATTGGGCTGCCTATGCCCCAGTGCACAGCGTGTGCTGGGGGTGGGAGTCATAGGAAATTCTGCTATGGTCATTCTGGCTTGCATTGCAAACCATAGGCTACCCTGGGGAGGCTGCTGTAACACAGGGCTATCTGAGTTACACTGGGTGCTGTTTTGGCTCCTAGAGTAGCCCACAATTGGAAAGACACAAAAAGTGGTTTAAATAAACTTTTCCCTGCTCCTCACCCACACTCTGGGTTGCACTTTCTATGCTGCACGCACCTCCATGAATACAGCATAGAATCTCATGTACTGGATTTCCCTTTTATTCCTTGAAGACAAAAAACAACTCAGGGAAATTAAATTGAAAAAAAATTAAAGGTAACATAAATGTTTCAAAGACATATGTTCAAAGGTTAGGAAAAGAAAAAAAAAAAAAACGTTATCACAGTAAATTTTACTTGGCCATCCTGGATAAGTCCTATCTGGAATACAGTTTTTTCATGAACTGCCCAAACTTCATAGAGAGTTAAACTCTATTCTGTGCAGAGAGCCAACCCAGGGCCTATGAATCACTTACACTCATTTTCGGGGCTGAAGTGGTTCATAAGCCTTGTGCTGGTCCTCTACACAGGACTGAAACTAAAAGGAACAGCAACAGAAGAAAAAGAGAAAAGGGTCCCAACTCAGAGAAATTAATGACTATCCACTTCCAAATGTTGACAGATTCCACTGTGTCATTTAATATATTAATGCTCATATTGTCAGAAGCACAAAACACACAGGGTGTGTAAAGTGGCAGAGGTAATGTTACTGTGAAAACCTTAACTTTTTCATTCCTTGATTGCTGGGGGATTGCTTTTGTAATGTGTTATATTAATGTAATTTTATGTAGCTTAATTGTATATCTAAATATTATACACAGGAAACAAAATCACCTGTTGCCTGAGGGCTTCAAGCCGTCTCTCTCTTTCTTCTTTCTCATGGGCTTCTTGAAGGGACAGTTCTTTTCTCGCCATCAGGCGTTTTTCCAACAGTTCTTGTCTAAACTTAACCCTGTAATAGAGCATATATGATGATGAAAACATTGGGTAAGTTGTATCAAACTGTGGTTTTAACGTTTCTGCTTGAAAACCAGGGTGAAATTCTTTATCTCTGTCTCATGAATAATATGAGGTTTCCTCAAAACCCCTGAAACTAACTTATTTAACTGTTTTACCAGAGTTTAAAGAATGGATAATTATCCATGAATATTCTCACAAGTTAGCTAATTATCAGAACACATTTATGGAGCCTAATTTTTGTTCAATATTCTCTATAATTCATTATTATTATTTTTCTTCCATTTTCTTCACTAACAACCTTAAAAGCAATGCACTCTGACATCCAGACATTGCAGCAAAAACATGACTCTCCCTATCCTTCCTCTTTCAATTCAATAAATAGGCAAGACCTCTAATCTTGCTTCTTGTAGAAGTAAGTAAAGCTACTGAATTTTATTGCCCTAAAAAAGCAGAAACCTGCTTTGTCTTTTTGCATGAGGTAGCATTTGCCCTCCTCTGTATTCATGGGACAGACAGACAGACCCCCCCCCCTCCTCAAAACTTTTAACTTCCTTTGGGGATATGCACTAGGAAGCACTGCAAAGAAAGTGGGGATTTTTAATACTATTACTCTTAGAAAAAGAAAAACTTTATTAAACTCAGAGGAGAGTATAACTTGTAGGGATTGGGAAAAAAGCAGCCAGTTAACCATGCAGTTACGAAAGACCACGGCTGCAATGATCCAAGAGCAATTAACAGGATAAACTGGTATTCAAGGATGCACAAGACTCTTTCTAAATTTGTTCTTGTTGTTCCTGTATTTTGAATAGGCTCAGACTCACAACACAGGCCTCGGCAATATTTTTGTCTCAAGGTGAAAGCCTAATCTGCTTCTTGCATGAAGTGAGATGACTTAAGAATTTTTATTTTTTCATGGAAAATGGCAAATGATAAAATTAGCCTTTTACTGAAAGCCTTTCATGAAGCTTTAACTGCTTGCACTACTATACTGTTTCTAAAATTATCCAGTGCTATTAAAAATGAGGCTGGAAGTTGCTAGGAACTACTAAATAAAAAACTTAGGGACATGTATCAAGGCCCGATTTTTAAGTGACTTGTCCCTACTGCAGTCCTTTATACATGTATAAAGGGAGTGTGAAACACTATCACAGCAGAATGGTAGATTCTTACATGAATTTTGCATTCACTTTGCACAGGTGTAAATGATTATGTAATGTGCAAAGCAGTGGAGAATCAGGCCCAAGGTTTCTGTTTCTTGTTTTCTGACCAAGCAAGGGCTGAAAGTGTTGAAGAAGTGGCACTCCTAGCTCATGAGAAGAAAAAAGAAGATCATCATATTTTCATGATCATACTATCTCAGTGGTTCTCAAACATTTTTACTGGTGATCCCTTTCACATAGCAAGCCTCTGAGTGCAACTCCCCTAATAAATTAAAAATACTTTTTTATATATTTTATATATTTATATTTAACACCATTATAAATGCTGGAGGCAAAACGGGGTTTGGGGTGGAGGCTGACAGCTCACAACCCCTATGTAATAACCTCATGACCCCCTGAGGGGTCCCAACCCCCAGTTTGAGAACGCCTGTACTATCTTGAGAAGATCATCATGTTGTTCAAGCTGTCCAATTGGGAGCAGCATTAACAAAGATCTTTAGCTTCCTGGTCAGAGGATAACAGTAGAGATATGAAAGCTACATACACAACAGGGAGGAGTTTCAATTTGTAAATATATTCTCAGTTGCAAATAGTATTCCAAGTTTAAAACAGCTTAATAAATATTTTATAGTTGACTTTAAGTGTTTCACTTCTGCTGTAACTCCACATGATACTGTAATAATTTTATTATACTTACTATATTATACTCAGTAACATTTTAACTACTGTTATTTCAAAGTAAACTTTAATTTTACAGCAAAACATTTTAATTTTAATGTTTTAATACTCAATTTTTACTTTAAGTATCCCAGTAAATAACAATTTTAATAAGCAACTAGCTGACAAATGAGTTTAGCTAATTAGTTTCAGCAGAGCTACCTTTTGAAGTATTGTGGCTACATACTTATGTAATTTCTGATAAGCATAATTTCATTAAAATTCTGCTTTCAGACAGTCTCATAACTATTCAAGAGGAAAAAACGAACATGCTTATTATAAAAGTTTTAACAGAACTTTTAAAAATGTTTGTAATACAAGTTTTTTTCAGACTATAATCAGTTAATGTTTATTCCAATTACAGTAACAAACAAGTCACGAATGCTGAGGGTACATGTAGTGGTTAAACAAAAGGACGGAAGCTCAGAAGATGTTTCCATATCTGACTAGGGTGACCAGACGTTTTGATTTTATCAGGACTGTCCCGATATTTACTTGTTTGTCCCACGTCCCGACGGGACACTGGACAAAGAAGCAATTTTTGCCCTCCGCTCCGGCTCGTGCCCCACCCCCCACCCCGACTCCGCCCTCTCCTTCTCCCATTGGATAGCTCCCCAAATCCCCGCCCTGGCCCCACCTCTTCTCCACGCACGCAGCTTGTGCGCCAATCAGCTGTATGGCTGTATGATCTTGCCAAGTCATTGGATACCTGGGGCCTAAAATACATCACATGTTGGGCCAGGTTTTCCAGAAGTAGCTCCTTGCTGGCATCCATAAAATTTATGGGCCAAATCTTCAACTGGTGTAAATTGTCAATTGAAGTCAATGGAGCTATGACAATTTACATGAGCTGAGGATACGGCCCTATGTGTATACAGGGAAATCGGTACAGTATTTGCACATACAAGTACCCATTTGCCCTTTCAATGGACCAAATGCTGATACCTTTGTTGATACTGAGTAACCCATTACTCCACAAGTGGTTCCTATTGGTTTCAATGGGACTACTTGTGGGGAACGATACTATTCAATGTCTATAAGCATAACCTGCCCCATTTATCTCATGTGTATATGCAAATGCAGGTTTTGTCTGTTCAAATGTGAGTACATATGTTTATGCAACTCAGTCTCCACTTGAACATTTTTCTTATTAGGTTTCTGTTTTTATGGTGGAGTCTCTCTCATTGTGGGATAGTTACCATGCAACAGACTATTACTTACAAAAAAAAGCTACAATCTTCCTTAAAAAATTAAATAAGACTATTAAAATTTAGTAGTCAGTAGCTGTGCACTATTGTTCTATAATCTCTTTCACATTCCTTTACTTTCCGGTCTTTTTAGAGCATTTGTGTAGAATGAACATCAAAAGTTTAGAGCTTCAAACAATGAATGATTCAGCAGTCTGCTGCAGTGAATTACACTTTGATTTTCTATCAGAATTGAAAACTATCAAATGAGGTATGAATAATTGTCACTACCCCACAACATGGATTTTTTAAAAGTTTTAAACAGTACAGCAATAATTTTACATTTCTTCATAAAGTCAGAAATTGTAACCTCAATAAGCGTCAAAAGTGAAGTACTTAGTCTTTAAGAGGAAAAAAAATCTTATTTACGGTCAGATTCACTGGCACTTTCTGGTAATGCAAAGCAGCTGTAAATCTGGTTTACTCGTGCTTTGCAATACAAGCAGCTACAGCACGCAAGTAAACCCCTGGAATATAGTCTTAACATAGTGACAGGATCATCCATGTTTGAGATGAAAAAGACCAATCTAGCCCTTCTCCCTCTTAATGATAATTTCATAGGCCCAGTTATCCAATTTTATCTTTAATTCAGAAAACTTTAGTTAAAAAAAAAAAAAGCCTATTTACCTTTTTCCATCCCATTTGCCTGCTCCTATTTTCGTGTCTTCTTCTTTGCCACCCCCTATATCTGGAATAGCCAGACAATTCATATATGCCAAACACCTTTCCAGTCCTCCTTAAAAATCTACTGAAAATCCATTAGATCAGTAAAACATGCCACCTGTAATGACCACTTGCCATGTTATGTCTGCCTAGTACTGTATTGCTTTGTATTGCCCCCATTCTTAGTTTTGTAAAGCCCAATCCTACAAAGATTCTAGGACTAGTCCTGCTTATAATTAAGCACATACCTAAGTCTTCATAGTATTGTGACCCTTGACTGTAAGCTCACTGGGGCATGTATTTCATTTTAGCTTGGCATACTTAATATACTGTAGAGTGCCAGGCAGCACACATGCGGCACTACAGTACCTAATAACAGTAACACCTCTCTTTCCTTCTTTGATTAATGTTAGTGAAGAAATCTGAAGATGAAAAGCACTACACAATTCCAAAGAATGAATATCCTCAACAAACAGTAAGTAGTTTTAACTTTCCTTACACTGTTTTATTCTGTATAGTATGACAAGTCTGGTAAACTAAAATTGAGCATTTACTTACTTTTGATTCATAATCTCACCTCTATTATTTCTTTATTGAATTGTGTCATTTGTTTATTTTATATAAATTATTAGCATAATCCTCTCCTACCGTATGACTCTAGATAACCAAATATCTATAGTTTTTAAAAACACATTAGAAAATAACTCATGCACTGCTTATGTATCTTTTATATTATATTCATATTAAATAGAACCCTATAGCTCAGTGGTTTGAGCATTGGCCTGCTAAACTCAGGGTTGTGAGTTCAATCCTTGAGGGGGCCACTTAGGGAACTAGGGCAAAATTAGTACTTAGTCCTGCTAGTGAAGGCAGGGGGCTGGACTTGATGACCTTTGAGGTCCCTTCCAGTTCTATGAGATAGGTATATCTCCATATATTTCTTTTGTAATGGATAGTAAATTGCTCATAAATACAAGGACTAGATTCTGGTTTGTTGTGTGGCTGTTTTATACTGCACTATCACTGAAATCAGGTGTCATTACTGACATAGCTGACCTTGGCAGGATCACCCCATTGTACAGGGGTCCTCATATGGCACAGAGTCAACACAACAGCTTCTACACATCCACCTTGTTGATGGTTTTTTTTTTTTTAACTACTGCTGGAAAACAGAATGCAGTCTCTCTGCCCTTGACCCTTAAATAGCCTCAGGCAATAATTTCAACTGGATCTCAATCCCAAACATTCATGGCCTTAGGTAAAGTACAAGATTAATGGCTTCAGTGCAGTGAATTAAACAAAAAGCCATTGCAGGTGTGTTAAAGAGGCGACAAATAAATATACATAAGTAAAGAACACTGAGGATGTGGAACAGAGGACAGAACAGTGCTCATACTGTGACAGACTGACAATATCCTGAATGAAATTTATTGAAATAAAACTAATTCAGTAAGGTTTAACTTAACATCTTTGGAATTCATTGTATTGAAAATGCAATTGAATGTTATTGTGGAATTGTATGAATTTCCATGGGAAGGATAAATAGGAGAACAGCAGGGGGGTGATTGGGCAAATTCACTCAGGTTTTAGCATCTCCAGAGAAGCTAGAAAGGTGAGCATATACTAATTCAAATGGGATTCCCCAGGGACCAACAGACAAAGAAAGGGTTTTTTGATAAATAGCCTGGTTTTAAACTGGTTCCTGGCTTTCTTCCCGTTCCAGAAAATGGACAGAACCCCGGCCCACAGAGGGCCCCAATCCTTAGGGTAAAGTTGTCTATAATATCAAACTAATAAATTGCAATGCATGTCAAACATTTTCTTTTCTCATTTTGAACTATACTGGTTCCAAATTATGGAGAAACTATAACGAAGATGCTCTTTTTTCTATGTATTGAAAATTCTAAAACAATCCTTTTTGGATGGGGGAATCCACCCAGTTCTACTGAAAACCTCTCTTTGGAGTGGCATAGTATCACATATGAACACAATAAATATCGAGATTCATATTGTAAATACAATATTACGTATGTAAAGACTAAGTCTAAATTTTCAAAAGTAACTAGTAATTGAGTGTCTTAATTCTTGGGCATCCAACTTGAAACACCTTAAAAGGATGTCACCCTGACTTTCAGAGTGTTGGGGCTCAACATTTTCTGAACATCTATTCACTTCTCAGGGTCTTTTGTTTTGTTTTCTTTATTTGTTTTAATACCTTTCTTTATCTTTAGTTGCTTGTTCGATCATTAATTTCTTCAGTTCTGCCAGACGCTGTAGATCTTTCTCTTCCATTTCTTGCCACTTGCGTTGTTTTTCAGCCCAGTATATTCTCACCTGGAGTTTGTATGCATGAAATATACAGATTAAAACAGAACACTTATAAACCAAGATACAGGCCAGCAAAGCAAGGATAATGCCAGGGAAACCCTGACATCTTGGGTTTTGTAATAATATGTATATTTTAGAATAGCATATTTGCCTATGTTAGGAAACATTAACAAGCTACACTCTAAATGTGAAGCTGCAGAAACTGCTTTTGAAATGTAGTAGGAGCAGAAGGGAGTTTGTGGAACTCCCATGCATGAATAGAAAAATTGCTAACTGGTATGTTTCCTGCAGTCTTTTCATTTTCCATCCTATCCAACAACAGCAACTACAGACAGCATTATTGCTCCCCCTACCAGGGAGCAAGGAAACAAAATACATGGCAATCAGAGCACCTCATTTCCAGTTTGAATCAAGAGTAGCTCCAAGTGGCAGTCCTCCAGGGGAGAAGCAAGGAGAGCTACGACAAACAGAATTACCAGTAATTTTTTTCTTGTTACTATGGCCCTCTTCATCTGTTCTACCCAGCAGTAGCAATTACAGAAAGCAGACATCCCATGAAATAACCAAAGAAGATGGATGGGCTTTCTTCAGATGCTTGGAGTGTCAGATATGTCCTCACTGACATTGCTTTTGGTCTGACTGGTAATGCCAGCTAAAGATGAAAGGAACAGACAACTATCTTGCAAATTTAGGTACAGAACTGGAATTTCAATGAGGCAGAAAATTAGCATGCTCCTTACTGAATGAAGATGAGCTCTGTGTAAGCTTGAAAGCTTATCTCTTTCACCAACAGAAGTTGGTACAATAAAAGATATTACCTCATCACCTTGCCTCTCTGAACGGCATTTAGTAACTTTGGATATATTATTTTGTCCTAGTCAAAAGCTAATAAGATAATGTCTGATCCACAGAGGTTTTTGTGGTGTTCACCATTGTTGCATTATTCCTCAAAACCAGTGGTTTTCAAACTTTT
Organism: Trachemys scripta elegans; assembly: GCF_013100865.1. Lineage (NCBI taxonomy): Eukaryota > Metazoa > Chordata > Testudines > Emydidae > Trachemys > Trachemys scripta. The sequence continues at coordinate 29,402,204 of NC_048308.1, forward strand.
TTCATTTGCAGACTCCTATAAAATTTCAAATGGAGGTGCGGACCCCTTTGGAAATCTTAGGCATAGTCTGCGGACCCCTGAAACCACTGTTCTATGGTAACAATCTTGAAAACCACTGTTCTATAGTAACAACAACCTTTCACAGACCCCTTAGATATTAAGCTGGAATTAAAATTGTAAATATGTATCAATAATTTAATGAAGGAAAAATTAATAAATCATAGAATCTTTATATAACACACAACTTTCTGAAAACAAGGAAATTCAAAGTTAAGGGTGCATTTTAAATACAATTATTTTAAAAGTATGGAAATTCAGAGCTAAGGTATCCCAAATAACTGTAGCTTTGCTCTCTTGTCCACTTCACTGTGAGAACTCTCCATGTAAAGTTCATATGTATCTTATACTCTGAGGCTCCATGTGACTGAACCTCAAAAGGGCTCCCATCTGAAGATATTCTGTGCATCAGCTGTGTACTAGAGTCCTGCTTCTGCACCACCTCGAGTCAATGGGAGTTTTGCTATGGACTTCAGTGCAAGCAAGAGCCAAGTTCTGTGTAGCTTAGGACTCCACAAAACAGATACACAAAAGAGCTCCAGTCATGGATCTTAGGAGCTCCACAGAATAGCCATACATCTTGGGACACAGACTTTTAGTTATTATATACATTTTTAAAGCCCTCATAATTAAAACATCTAAAATCAATTTTATTCATTTCGAAGTACATCAAGTCCCTGGTTTAAGAGAAAGAAATCTCTAAATTCACTCCTTCCCCTGCCCAATCCCCAGTGAGGAAGGTGCTTACTTAAAAAGGAAATAGTTTAAGTGACCATTCCTTGCTACAGAACCTCTATGAAATGGCAATAAAAGTAATAAATTATATGTCACAGAAATACACTAGTTTTAGGCTTTTGTAGAAGGCTCCAGTTTGCAATGGCTTTCAGGACATCAGACCCTTCAAAATGAGCTGTTCCATTTTTGCAAACAATCCTTTAGGTGCTGTGGTTCAGGTAGGGTTACCATATCTATTAAATAAAAAAAGAGGACCCTCCACGGGCCCTGGCCCCGCCCATTTCCCCACCCCAGCCCCGCCCCCTCCTCCCTCCCACTCCCAGCCACGGGGAAAGGGCTGCCCAAGCGCTACCAGCTTCACGGTTTGCCGGGCAGCCCCCAGACCCTGCGCCCCCAGCCGGCGCTTCCCCAGCGCAGCTGGAGCCCAGGAGGGGAAGCGCCCAGCCGGGGGCGCAGGGTCTGGAGGCTGCCCGGCAAACCATGAAGCCGGTAGCGCTTGGGCTTCTGGCAGCCCCTATGCCTCCGGACCCTGCGCCCCCAGCTGGGCACTTCCCCTCCCGGGCTCCGGCGGTGCGGGTAGCGCTCGGGCAGCCCGGCTCTTAAACAGAGCCGAAGAGTCAGGGGAGGAGCAGAGGGTAAGGATTGCTCTATGATCCAGGTAGTTATACAGAGGAGTGACATTGCCAATGGCAATTAAATGCCCCCCCCCCATGCCTTTTTTCCTGTTCCTCTAGGGTTTTATGCCCACCTGCCATTGGGCAACCCAACCTAAGAAAAGACAGATAGGCAAAACAAACTAAAACAAATTGATCAACAGCTGAAAAACTTCAAATAAAAACAAAGCAAAAGTTGTGATGCAACCTACCCTGTAACTCAACCACTCCTCCTATGACATAGGAGAAAATAAAAACTAGATGGCCAAGGCCACCAATAGAGACAACTTGTCAGACAACTCTGAAACATCAATCAAAATTTCTTCATGTTGCATCCTAAACTAGTAGTAAACCACTGATACTAAAGAGGCATTCAGGTGGCAGGGGATCAGAAAGCAAATACAATTTTTGTAATGGCTGGAGATTATACACATTTACCCCCTCGAAGGCTGTCTCTATACCAGAAGCACTTTTCCTGGCAAAGTGCTCCTCGTGTAAATGCAACTGTATCATACTGGTATAGAAAAATCACTCCCCAGGAGTGAAACAAATCGATATAAACACAGCTTTGTGTCTATGCTAGGAACTTCTGTTGGCACATTATATGTCAGTCAGGGATCATACCTCGTCATACCCATGACCAACAATTATGCAGACAGAAGTCTTTAGTTTAAAAAGACTAAACCAATACCGAGAAGCAATAATAACCTAGCCTCTGGGAACAAATATCAGAAAACATCTGCCAGAGCCAACGTGAAAGAATGCAGGAATCGCACAGTATAGAGAATCTTGAAAAGTTCCTCTTGTACATTTTTGATATATGCTTAAAATGTCTACAGATAATGACCAGAACATGCCTACACAGTGTACACATAATCCTGTCTCATCAAAGTCAAAGCCAAAACTTGTATGGACTTCAACAGCACCAGGATTTGGCTCCAAGTGCATATTTTACCTGCTTAAAAGTATGACCTCATAACCACAATTGAAAACGACAAGTTCCCAGAATAAAAGAAAAAGGTTATAGGATATGAGACAAGAGGGAAAACATTTTTTCAAGTGCTGTTGTCCCACTGTTACACTAACTACATGCCAGTCTCTTTAGTAATTTCATTCATTCTATTTTTTTTAGTGGTAGTGTGACCGAGGGAACAGGGTCTGGCAATACTTTATATTTAATAGCAATGAAAAATTGATGAGAGAAGAGACAAATCCATGCTACCTCTATAACCAGCGAAGAAGGAAACTAGATACATCCTGTACATGGGCACAACCTAACATCCATAGCAAAGAATGATGGCCATGCAAATCAAGTCCATCACCCTCGACTGGTGAGGCGGGTCTAAGGAAGGGGAGAGCAAGATGGGCTTGGAGATAGGAAAGTGTGGAAATCTCTCAGAGGAAAATTCCTTATATGGGACACAAAGACCGGCACTTTCTCTAGGCAGCATTCTTGTTCAAATACTCATGTGTGGAATGGTTGAATGGAATGGTTGATATAGCAACACAGATACGATAATGATCTGTAGGTAAGGGATAAGGGGAAATTTCTTTGGACACAATAGGGAAATCCTATGTCAGGCCCAAAGAGGAGTTGATAAGAGGACTTTCTAAAGACCTAGGATTTTCTTTTCTTTTATCTGTAACTAAGCTAAAGGACCCCTACTTCACTCAATTTTGTAAACCTTTTTTTTTTTTTTGCTTTATTACCATATTCTCTTTAGTTTTAATAAATCTTGTTTTCAAGAACATTACTGCAATATGGATAATGTCATGCAGATGGTCTGAAAGAGACAATACTTCAAACATCAAAGTAGAGGTAGCGAAGGATAAGGCATTTCTGGAGCCTAACTCCCCCATTCATGCTCTCAGTCAGATAGGGCATGAACAGAGTTTATGTTCGTTCCCATTAAGGTATGTTACAAAGGGCTATTACAGGTATTCACCTGGGGAGAAGCCTAAGGACGGAGACATCGGTTGGCAGGGTACTATTTTTTCATTTTTCAACCTTCACCACTGGCTGATCAACTGTTAACTTAAATCCTCCTTGTGGGCTGGGGTCCCTGGATTTCACTAAACCTTTCAAATACACATAATGAAAATATTCTATTTTGAAACAATTCTGCCTATCTGATTTTCTCCCCCCCCCCAACTCATTGCTTCCAACAGACGTATAAATAAAAGCCTACTCGTCAGTGGCCCAATCCTGCAAGCATGTCAGCATCAATAGTCTCATAGAAGTTAATGGGACAGCTTATGTGAGTAAAGTTACTCATGTGCTGAAGCGTTTGCAGGACCACCCTATAAACATTAAATTGCTCCTGCTGTTTATTGCTGACTTGAAATAATAATTATGCATTTTTAATATAAAAATTCCACAGAAACCAGTTGTGATGTTAATCCTTTGAGTGTAAGATTTCAATATGAGAAATAAGTAAAAAAATAGGTAAATTCTCAAAATCAAAAGGTTCCTGTTTTTGTATAAATTACATTAATAATAAAAAATAGTGTTGAGAAATACAGCTAGTATGTGATACATAAGGAGATTTTTTTATAAGTAGTAAATAACTTATTCTCCAAAGTTTTCCCACAAAGTATTGTTTAGACTTTAGTTAGAACAATGTTATTTCCCCACAGAGAGACAAGGCAGGTGAAGTAATATCTTTTATTGGACTAATTTCTGTTGGCGAGAGAAGCTTTCCAGCTTACACAAAGCTCTTCTTTACATCTGGGAAATTTACTCAGAGGATATGTTTACACTGCAGTTAGACACCCGTGGCTGGCCTGTGCCACCTGACTCGGACTCTGGGGTCTTTTAAGAAGTGGTTTCATTGCAGTGTAGATGTTGAGACTCGGGCTACAACCTGGGCTCTAGGACCTTGGAAGTAGGAGGTTCCAGAGCTTGGGCTGCAGCCCCAGCAGGAACAGCCCCTTAGCCAGAGCCCTGTGAGCTTCAGTCAGCTGGCATGGACCAGCCATCAGTGTCTAATTGCAGTGTAAACATACCAAGAGTGTCACAGATAAATACAAGGTGGAACAGATTATTTAGCATAAGTAGTTAACATATATTTCAAGGGACTATTCAAGGTAAAGTGGCTTGTTAACGCCTCTCCAGTTATGGGGAAAGGGGAAAGCCGGGGAGGGGGGAGGATTAACAGGGTTACAGATTGTTGTAATGAACCATAATTCCAGTGCGCTATTCAGTCCATGATGTTTAGTGTCTAGTGAAGTTATGAATTTAAGCTCCTAGGCTCATCTCTTGAAGGTGCAAGCTCGTAGGTTCATCTCTTGAAGGTGCTGTGCCTTGGCTGAGAGGTGTTAATGGGCCATTTCACATTGAAATATGTGTTAACATATGCTAAACAATTATCTGTTCCATCTTGTATTTAGCTGTGACACTGAGTACATTTCCCAGACCTAAAGAAGAGCTCTGTGTAATCTCAAAATCTTCTCTCTGTTGCCAATAGAAGCTGGACCAATAAAATATAGTACCTCACCCACCTTGTCTCTCTAATATCCCGGGACCAATAAGGCTACAACACTGCATACATTTCCCAGTCTGTCAAACGATGCTTAGCACACTGTATACATAGATGTCTGCTGTCTTGAAAGAGGTAATGTGCATCTGTTCTTGGAAGCCTATTTGAAAGTTCCCTGTGTTGATCTAAGTGCAGTGTGCTTAAACACTGTAGCCAATATATTCTGAGGCTCATTTGCTGCAATGCAGCATATCTTGCTGCAGCTTTGGTAGCTTCAGTGGTCTTTGCCATACTACTCGATAACATAAATCTGTAAGACAGCTAGAAATGCAGTAGTTTCTCTGCACTGATTGTCCTTGAGACTGTGTGGCAGCCCCAGAGTATATGCCTCTATTGGTGTCTTTTTAGAAAAATAAGAAAGTAGCACAATTGCTACACAAGTATATGCAGCTTCAAAACTGGGTATTGGCAACATTCCACCAACCACTTGCTAATCTCTGAACTAATACCAAAAAGACTATTTACAATAATATAAAGTATTGAGATTACTTAAAGCTTTTAAAAGCAATTAGATAATAAATCATTCAAATACCACATTTTCCATACTTTTTCTTTTTCCTCTGCTCTTTGAATCATTTCCTTTTCTTTCTGTATCTTTTCTTTTTCATCTTCCTTTTCTTTTCTTCTGGCAGCTATAGCAGCTTCCAGTCTGGCTGTCTCCTCCTGGTCTGCTCTCCACTGTAGAACCTGGCATAAAAGATTGAGAAAGTCTTCCTGTTTAGTCAATCCCTTAACAAAGTAAGTGTAACATTGTGGGCCTGAAAAATTGAATATAGTGAAGAAACACAAGTAGTCTGTTTATCAATTAGGTGTTCTGATTCAATCAGCAATGTACTATTATTTAATAAACATTACTTCCACTTAGTAATAGATCAGTCATTCTCCATTAATTGGTGAATTATTTAAGAACAAAATCCCACATGAAAAGTGAAAGACTTTCAATGATACTTGAGCTCCTAAATGCCCAAGTCACTTCCGAAAATGGCCTTGAGGCTCTTACGTTACTTAGGTGCTTTAAAAAATGTTACCATTTACCTTACAAGGTATGCAAATTTTTATTTTCTTATTTGCCATATATTGCTTCAAATCATCATTATGATATTATATTATTAGTAATAATAATGATATTTATTATTATTGGCCAAGCAAAGTGAGGCCCTACATTCAGCTTGATGGCATTTCTGTTTGTCTGTCTGTAATGTGATAACTTTGAAACAGCGCATCCCATCAATTCCAAATTTTCAGGGAATGTTCTAGGCATCAATGATGTCCCATTGATTCTGTGGAAAAGTCAGAAACCTGGAAGGGGAAATCGGGGACAACACACAGAGCCCCCTCACATTTGCTTAGCTGGTTTAACCAGCTTTGTAATTACCTCTAGATCAAAGAACCTGTCTATGAAGCCAATCTCAGCGCTGCCAATATCTCAATAGAGTTTTAAATGCTGGCACACTGAATGGCCTATCTCCCAGAGAGAACATCAGGAGGAGCCAGAGGGAGAGAAAAGTGAAGGAGGCCTAATTTCTTCTTCCCTCCTAGTGCGCTGCCTCCCCAAAACTTGGTCCAAGGTGGGGGAGACAGAGACAGGGAACCAGCCCCTGCAAATATTGACTCTGGAAGGAAAAGGAGCACACAAAGGGAAGTGTGTGCGCGTGTGCATTTCCCAGCCAGGGCTTGGGGCTGTGATAATGGAGTGTTCTGGTGGGGAAGGGATGTGAACTTCCGAGGTCAGGTAGAAGGGATTGGTGGAGCAGGTTAACAAGTATCTAGGGGTTGGGAGTGTCTAATGCCCTCATCATCTCGTTCTTTGACCCCCCTTTCTGATCCCTGTTCCTCCTCTCTACATACCCCCTTCCTTCCCCCACCACATTGCTACAGGCAGATAAATCTCTCTGATGCCTCATGATGCTTCCTGCACATATCACAAGCAGCAGCTTTATATGCGGCTCTCTCATTGTTTGTGGAGCTCAGCAACTGTGTGACCCTCCAGTTATAAAATAATAATACTGAAAAGCATATACAAGCCATAATTGAAACCATTTATCCAAACCCACCTCCCCATTAAAGTCAGGGATCCAAAATACCCCAGTTTTTGGTTTATAAAGCAAAAACCCAACCAATGAGATTTTGCAAATGCCTAAACCATTCCTATTTTTTCCATCTCTCAGAAAGTAAGATTAAGTGTTAAATGACTCCAGAGAAATTATACCAGGCATAACAATGTGGAACATAAAAAGCCACAATATGGGAACATTATGAAATGTAATAGTCAAAATCATTTTGGTAGATAGAGATTTATTTTGCTGCAGAAGTGCGGCCTGTGTATTTGTTTCATGTACCGTGTGCTGAGTAATAACATGAAAGGACTCCAAGCTTGTAAAACTCAACTGGCTCATAGTAAAAGAGCTATTTAGAGATGCTGCAACTGCAGCTAGCATTCTAGCCATGTGAACAATGTCTGATTTTCTGATGACTCCTCCAAATTCTTTCCTCCTGCAATCTGTGCTCTTCCCTTCAAGTTTCAAGCAGGTTGCTACATCTTTCCTTTTAACAGCTTTTGTTGTTGTGTTTTTTGTGCAAGTGTTTGCTGTCTTGCTGGGGGCAGAGGTTACTAGTATACAGCCCACCCTAGAGACATAGCCTGTTAGCGTTCAAGTGTATTGGCCTTTGAACCAGTCTCTGACTTCTTGTTTGTGTTACCACTCTTGCTGCAGGGCTTGCTTTCACTCTGTTGCTGCCTTCATTCTATTGGGTGGTGTCCTGTTGGTCCTCTGTGAGTCTCATATACCTCCTTTCTACATCAGGCCAGCTGATGGCTGAGGCTCTATGTCCTCCTGGTCCTGACCTTGGACAGCTATCTGCCACTACTCTGTAGTTGTCTTTGGTTTCATCTCCACAGCACGGCAAAAGTGAAGTCAAGTGGCTTATGTTTGATGCATCCCTCCACTGTTAAGGGAACAATGACATGAGCAAAGTGATGGGCAATGAAAATGATCTTTGCAGCATCATTTTGAATGGATATAACTGGGAAAAGATGGCATTTGTCAAGGCCAGTGAAGGATGTTGCACTAACTGAGATGCAACATGATGAGAACCTGAACAAGAGTTTTAGCTGGATGGATGGATAGGAAAGGCTATATCTGAGGCTGGGGGGGAGAGGGGGAGGAGAGTCAACCTAAGATACGCAACTTCAGCTACGTGAATAGCATAGCTGAAGTTGCGTATTTTAGGTCGACTTACCTGGCTGTGAGGACGGCGGCGAGTTGACCGCTGCTGTGCCGCCGTCGACTCCGCTTCCACCTCTTGCCACAGTGGATTTCCGGAGTTGACGGCAGAGCCATCAAGGATCGATTTTATCGCGTCTTCACTTTATCGATCCCCAATAGATCGATTGCTACCCGCCGATCCGTGCCCTGAGCGATATTATACAGAGAGATTTGGCAAGACTTAGAAATAGCCTGGATGGTGTACTGTCTTCCTAGAGTAATGCTGCAAGATTGAATGAGACAATAAAAAGGAGTTTTGTTAAATACATTAGGAACAAAAAGAATCCTAACAATGGTACTGGTCCATTACAAGATGGAAATGGTAGAATTATCAATAATAATGCAGAAAAATCAGAAGTGTTCAATAAATATTTCTGTTCTGCATTTGAGGGAAAAACAGATGTAGTCATACCATATGATAACACTCTTTACACCTCAAGAGGGTGTTAGACAGCAGCTACTCAAGTTAGATATGTTTAAATATTAGGTCCAGATAACTTGCATCCAAGAATTTAAAAAAAGCTGGCTGAGGAGCTTGCTGGACTATTAACGTTGATTTTCAAAAAATCTTGGAACACTGGGGAAGTTCCAGAAGACTGGAAGAAAGCTAATGTTGTGCCAATTTTTAAAAAGGATAAAATGGATAATCCAGGTAGGCTTGTTTGGGAAGATAATGGAGAGGCTGATATGGGACTCAATTAATAAAGAACTAAACGGAGGATAACATAATTAATGCCAATCACCATGGGTTCGTGGAAAACAGATCCTGTCAAACTAACTTTATTTTTATTTATTTATTTTTCTGAGATTACAACTTTGGTTGATAAAGGTAATTGATGTAATAGATTTCTGTAAGGCACTGAACTTGGTACTGCATGATATTTTGATTAAAAATACTAGAACAATATAAAATTAACATGACACATTAAATGGTTTAAAAGCTGGCTGATATGTCTCCAAATGTAATTGTAAACAGAAATCACCACTGAGTGATTTCTAATGGGTTTCTACAGGAATCAATTCTTGGCCCTATGCTATTTAACATTTTTTATCAATGACTTGGAAGAAAACATAATCACTGATACAGTTTGCAGATGACAGAAAAGTTGGGGTAATGGTAAATAATGAAGAGGATAAGTCACTAATACAGAGTGATCTGGACCACTTGATAAGTTGGGTGCAAGCAAACAATATCAATATATCTAAATGAAAATGTATACATCTAGGAACAAAGAGCAGTTACTCTGAAAAAGATCTGAGGGTTGTGGTGGAAAAATCAGCTGAACATGAGCTCCCACTGTGACGCTGTGGCTAAAGGGCTAATGAGCTTTTTGGATTCATAAAGAGGGCAACCCTCTGAATTTGGAACTGGTGTAATTGCTGCAGGAACACTGTGCCCGGTTCTGGTGTCCACAATTCAAGAAGCATGTTGACCAACTGGAGACTTTTCAGAGAAGAGCCATAAGAATGATTAGAGGATTAGAAAACATGCGCTATTAGTGACAAACTCCAGGAGCTCAATCTATTTAGTTTAACAAAGAGAAAATTAAGGGGTGATTTTATTACCATCCATAATTACCTAAATGGGGAACAAATATTTGATAATGGGCTGTTCAATCTAGCAGAGAGAAAGGTATAACACAATCCAATGGCTGGAAGTTGAAGCTAGACAAATTCAGACTGAAAATAAATTAACAATTGGAACAATTTACCAAGGGTCATGGTAGATTCTCCATCACTGACAATTTTTAAATCAAGATTGGATGTTTTTCTAAAAGACATGCTCTAGGAATTATTTTGGGGAAGTTCTATGGCCTATGATATAGAGGTCAGACTAGATAATCACCATGGTTCCTTCTAACCTTGGAATCTGTGAACGTATGTGAAGACCTAGGGAGAGTTTACAGGCCTGAGTGACAAGCAGGATGGTGGTTTTGTCCACAGTGATCAAGAAACAAGGTAGCGGGAAGGCTTGGAGGTCAGAGATTAAGAGCTCTTTTTTTATCTACGTTGAGCTTGAGCTGACAGCTAGACATCTATAAGGAGATATCAGAGAGACAGACTGAGGTGTTAGGTCTGGAGTACAGAAGTAGCTCTGTGAATTAGCTACATAAAGATAGTAGTTCAATTTGTGTTTACTGATATTACCCAGAGATAAGGTGTGGAGGGAGAAGAGAAGGGAACCAAGTTCAGAACTCTGTGGAACCTCCCCAAAAAGCTGAAGGGCAAAAGAAAAAAAAATCCTCTGAAGGACACACTGAAGGAGCAATTAGAGAGGCAGAATAAGAACCTGGAGATGACAGAGTCAGGGAAAACAAGGGAGGACAAGATTTCAAAAAGAGGACTATGCTTGATTGTGTCAACGGTGATTAACAGGTTGTGGTAGATGAGGACGGAGTACTAGTTTTGAGATTTGGCTAAGAAGAGGTCATTAGAGACTTGAGGAAGAGTGGTTTCAGTTGAGTGCAAGGGCTGAAAGCCAGACTGGAGAAGGTCTAGGATGAACTGGTGGAGAGGAACTCCAGACAGCAATTGTAGACAGTGTGTTTAATGAGCTTAGAGATGAGAAAGGAGATTGGGCAAACGTTGGAGAAGCAGGGCAATAGGTAGGGGGCAAGTGGGGTCAAGGGTGGATATTTTTAAGATGGGAAATTACGACAAGTTTTTATTGTGAAGGGAAAATCAGACTGAGAGGTTAGGGAAAAGAATAAGGCAGATGATGAGGATAGGCATGAGGAGAAATCAGGAGATAGGATGAATTGGGGTCACTGGGGCAAGTGGAAGGTAAGAGGGGGAGAGCAGATAAGAAATTTCTACATCTGTGACCAGGGAGAAGAAGAAGAGAGTTGGGGATGTGGGGGAGAAATTCAATAAGAACATATTAACATAAGAATGGCCCTACTGGGTCAGACCAAAGGTCCAGGCCAGTGCCAGGTGCCCCAGAGGGAATGAATAGAACAGGTAATCATCAAGTGATCCATCCCCTGTCGCTCATTCCCAGCTTCTGGCAAACAGAGGCTGGGGACACCATCCCTGCCCATCCTGGCTAATAGCCATTGATGGACCTATCCTCCATGAATTTATCTAGTTCTTATTTTAACCCTGTTATGGTCTTGGCCTTCACAACGTCCTCTGGCAAAGAGTTCCACAGGTTGACTGTGCGCTGTGTGAAGGAATACTTCCTTTTATTTGTTTTTAATCTGCTGCCTATTAATTTCATTTGGTGACCCCTAGTTCTTGAGTTATGAGAAGTAGTAAACAACACTTCCTTATCTACTTTCTCTATACCAGTCATGATTTTATAGACCTCAATCATATCCCCCCTTAGCCTTCTCTTTTCCAAGCTGAAAAGTCCCAGTCTTATTAATCTTTCCTCATAAAGAAACAGTTCCATACTCTAATCATTTTTGTTGCCTTTTTCTGAACCTTTTCCAATTCCAATATATATATATATATTTTTTTTTTAGATGGGACGACCACATCTGCACACAGTATTCAAGATGTGGGCATACCATGGATTCATATAGAGGCAACATGATATTTTCTGTCCTATTATCTATCCCTTAATTATTCCCAGCATTCTGTTCACTTTTTTGACTGCTGGTGCACATTGAGTGGATGTTTTCAGAGAACTATCCACAATGACTCCAAGATCTCTTTCTTGAGTGGTAACATTTAATTTAGACCCCCATTTTATATGTATAGTTGGGATTATGCTTTCCAATGTGCATTACTTCGCATTTATCAACATTAAACTTCATCTGCCATTTTGTTGCCCAGTCACCAAGTTTTGAGAGATCTTTTTGTAGCTCTTCACAGTTTGCCTAGGTCTTAACTATCTTTAGTAATTTTGTATCATCTGCAAATTTTGCCACCTCACTGTTTACCCCTTTTCCCAGATCATTTATGAATATGTTGAATAGGACTGGTCTTAGAACAGACCCCTGGGGGACACCACTATTTACGTCTCTCCATTCTGAAAACTGACCATTTATACCTACCCTGTGTTTCCTATCTTTTAACCAGTTACCAATCCATGAGAGCACCTTCCCTCTTATCCCGCGGCAGTTTACTCTGTGTAAGAGCCTTTGGTGAGGGACCTTGTCAAAGGCCTTCTGAAAATCTAAGTACACTATATCCACATGCTTGTTGACCCCCTCAAAGAATTCTAGTAGCTTGGGGAGGCTGATTTCCCTTTACTAAAACCATGTTGACTCTTCCTCAGCAAATTATGTTCATCTATATGTCTGACAATATTGTTGTCAGCTGAAAGGGAGCGGGAACTAGTGAGGCTTGAGCCACTAGTGCTTTTTGTGGAGAGAAAGGAACAGTGGGCAGCAATAGAGAAGCTAGGTCCAAGGAGCAAAGAGTTGTTGAGAAGCTGGGGCTTTGCTCTTCCTCCTTTCCCCTCCTGTACAACATTTAGCTCTTCCTTGCTTGCTGAGAACTACCAGTTGTTTTACCAGGAAGCAGGATGGGGGCAAAGAATGAGCATATATGTGCCTCTGTGTACGAGTGTGGTTAAGCATGAATGAGAATGTGGAAATTGTGTTGTTTGTGAGGAGAGAGCATGGACAGATATGCATGTGTGGTGACTGATGGGTGTGTGTATTTGTGGAAGAGGGGAGTTGTAAATGAGGGCATAAAGAAGAACAGGAGTACTTGTGGCACCTTAGAGACTAACAAATTTATTAGAGCATAAGCTTTCGTGGACTACAGCAAATAGTGTGTAGGAGGATGGCTGCACTGCAGCAGCAGGCAGGTAAGAAGCTATTTTCTTTTATTCTTACAAGGAAACATTAGCCTGAAACTCACAACTGTGAACTTTGAAAAGAAAAATATCATTGAAATATTCTCAGAGTACACTTGTTACTTTTCATGGTCTTTCTTCCCAAAACTTTGAGAATGTTCTCTTAACAGACTCTCAATTGCCATACCATCTGTTTCATGGCTGCATAATTCAAGAAGTAACCTCAATTGAAAAAGTAAACTAAATACAGTCATTCTCAAGGAAAAAAAAAACCAAAGCAAACCTAAACTGTCTGATCTGACGGTGTGCTAAGCACCTACAGTATTAAGGGGCCAGTCCCGGTACTTATGCAACTCATTAGACACCTGTTTTTGTGATTTACTGTTAATGAGAAATGACACATTAACATAAATAACTCTTATACGTTAAGTACTGCACTATAAAAAACTGTGAGCATCAGTGATGAATCATTTGAATTTTTTTTTATAAAAGAGAATTAAATATGATTTATTCTACTAGAATATATATTGCATAAAAATAATTCACCTGAAATTCCTAAGAAAAGGTTATAGGAGTAACTTACACCAATCTTCCTAACAATTGCTTGTAAACAATCTGAACTAAAAGTAGAACAGAGATGTTTAACACTGGAGTACAGGATTGCCTTGGTAGGGTTGATTTTCCTCCCCCCTTTATAATATGTGCTGTATGCATGCTGAGGGGACAATGTGAACGACAGCAAGTAGCTGTGAAATTGGTGCTGAATGATCAATGATCTAGGACATTTACTGACAAAATTATTCTTTTCTCTGGTACAATGAGAAATCTATAAAACATGTAATAGGTGTAATCACAGGCAAACTTCATGATAAGCCAGTGAATTACCAGTGACTTGTTTGTTTGTTTTCCCCACATCCATCCTTCTATCTCTCCTTTAAGTTAAACACACTGCTTTTCTCTCCTTGCTCCCTTCCTCCATATTTCAGCCCACACCTCTTTCTCCCACATCACTTCTCAGCTGCAGTTCCAATATCCTTGTTCTTTTCCTTCCCATTTGACTTCATCTCTCCATATAAAGGAGTTTATTCACAAGATAAATAAATGAAGTAGGTGACTTATGATCTGACCCTGCTTCTATTGAAGTCAGTGGCAAAACTCCCATGGCCACCAATGGCAGAAGGAGCAGGCCCCTAAGTCAGGTATTTTTCTTGTAGGCATCTCAGAAATACATCTTCAGGAGGGCTAGAGAAGGCAGTGACTTTGTGAACCAGCCCAGGAAGGCTGTTCAACAGTCAGGGGCATTGTCAAAGCAAGATAACCAAAAAAGATCCATTACAGAAAGTGCCAAAAGTGACTATTGTCTTAGTATTGTGGAAGTTCTGGAAAGAGCCATAGAAGGGAAGCAACACTCAACTGCAAATTCTTTCATAAAGAAAGAGAGGTATTCAAAATGTCAAAAGCTAAAACACCTAAGTTTCACCAAGACACATTTATTTCATAGCTCACTCTAGTTGTGACATCCTGATAGTAAATTTAACACTAGAGGGAGTCTAAGCAATGTGATGCTGCCTACAAGAGCCTGCTCAGCTTGAAAAGAATTTAACATCTGAAGGCTTGAGCATAAAATGCTATTTAACATATGTTTATCAGATGATCCCACCAAGGAAGCCAAGGAGTTTGGGCATGTCTCATGCTGATAGAATGAGAATCTGATTACAGTATTTCTGAGCTGTACAAGAATAAAATAACCAATAGGTGGGCAAAGAAATCAGTAGCAGAGCAATATTCTACAGCAGATAGGCTTCCAAGTAAAATGTCATCAGAAGAAAGAATGGCCTAGAAGAACTTTATAGTATTCTTCTTAATTTAAAACAGCTAATTATAGTTTTAAACCAGTTTATCCGAATAGATGTGTGAAACGATAATGATGAAGAGCAAGGATTAGGTAAAATCATTATAGTGACACTTGCTAGAATCTTATAGTAACGGTGTCAGAATTTCCATTCTAAGACTCTATTTTCTGGAGCTTAGTTATATATAATACCTTAATGGAAATTCCCTCCCAATGTGAAACTTTTAATACAGGGTCTTTGACTAAATGGGTATTTTTAAAAGAAATTTTGGAAGTAATCTGTTCAACTGTTTTAGCAGAATATGACTATAAAATAAAAAGGTTTAGTTTCCGTTGCTTTTGTATGCTCTTTTAATAAGCTGAAACAGAATTGTTTTTAAAATGAGACAGTGAAGGACATGGTCATATTTAAGTCACCCTGAGAAGACTGAAGGGAACAAAGAAGCACAAGTAGACCTCAAAACCTTCTAACAATAGACAGTGAATGAATGAAGCCTGTTAATGCTGACATTATCAACTTAACAATATTACTTTTATATTAGGGCTAAGGTAAACTACTGAAGCAGTCTAAGTAAACCTAAATTCTCAGAAAAATAGCAGACTGGGATTTTCTGAACTGGAATGAAAAAGTTCAGGTTTAGATCTGCAAGATTCAAACATGTAACTTAATTTTGAGGCTACTGTTGAAAAATTCAGAACATTTCTTTTTTAAGCAAATGTTTTGCTATGTCTCATTTAATTTAATTTTTTCATTCTAATCGCTAGATTAGAAACATATCCTTCAATAATGAATTGTTGGATTGTACAAGGATGTAGGCAGGCATATACCATGTATGCAATTTTCATTTTCCTGAATACAATATTACTTAAGAGGTATTATACTTCATTGTATCTTTATTAACACACTATTAGACTTCTATATGTATCTAATTTCACCTGTCAACTTGGATGGTGATCACACTGGATGAAATGAATCAGTGAAAGCAAGGGCTACAAAACTGAAGTGGTTTTGCTGTACGGGAGTAGGTACTGAGCACTGCAGAGGGAGAACAGTAGACTGGGAGAGGCTTGACCATTGAGTTCAAAATCACAGAGCCAATCAACTAAAAGAACAAAACAAAACATACATACATGTAGGAATCAAAGACACTATTCCAACTTAGTATCACACAAATCCTGTTTATTCAGAGTGTGCACGGGAGAGAGAGAGAATTCCAGTCATTCCGTCAAATGGCAGATCTATCTCAGGAAATTGATACACTGGGAATGGAAGGTAGTGGAATGTTCACTATGTTTCAAATTTCAAACTACTTGCTAGATCTCTGACTTAGGGACCATTTCCCCCCTGGTTTCATAATATGTTCTTTATACAGTCTAGCTAGTTGCTTTTAATTACATTCATACAGGTCTTCAGTTAAAGCCCTTAGATCAAAGGCAGAAACTTTAAGCTGTGACCAAATATTGAACACCTGATTGCTTTCATATGAATAAATGAACATACCCAAGCACCAAATAATTAACAAGTTTACTCGCTTGACAAACTGGCTCCCAAACAGAAATGATATACTAATATGTATCAATAACTTACCATCAAGCTGTATATAGTACGCTACATTCAGACTTAACATAATTTTGTTGGCTTTCTTGGTGGCGTTAGTTTGCTTTTTTTACATTTTTATCTAATCTATTTTGGTTGTTTAATCACCATGGTATCTGAGTAACTTCTCCATGGTGTTTGAGCACATGAATTTAATGCTCATTAAAAGGTATTAATTTGATGGCATTGAAGAAAAAGCTCCTTTCTTTATCAACAAAACAGCTACAACGCAGGCCACAGCAGGGAAAGCTTCACTATATTGTCCTACCATGTACATCTTCAGCCTGTTCTCGAGGGCGCACCTCTAGCGGTAAGAAGTTAGTTCACTCTCTGTGCCCATCCAACCCCTTGCTGCTGAGACTGCCAACAATACGATTCTAATTAACATGTAAGATAATCAGAATAAACAGTTTTCTGAGTACAGGAAAGGCTTTACATGGCCTGATTACACACGCAGTTTAAAAAAAAAAAATCAGATCTCAGACACAAAATTCTGACTGGCTCAGCATTTATGATAAAGCTTAAAGAGTGTATGAAATATTTATTTTCATTTTTTTTTTAAATTTTAAAGAAAACAATAAATAGGCAATAGTGAACAAATGCATTGGAAAGAAATGGACTAGATCAGCAGTTCTCAAATGGGGCTCTGCCAGACCCTGGGAGTCGATGAGGGTATTCCAGGGAGTCCGCAAGTCATGTCTGTCTCCTGGGGCCCTGCTGATCAACTCCTCCCAATCCCCCAGTGCCTCCTGCACGCCGCGGAACAACTGTTCAGCAGCATGCAGGAGGCACTGGGAGGGCGGGGGAGGAGTAGGGACAGGACATGCTCAGGGGAGGGGTGGAAAATGGTGGGGCGGGGCTGGGGCCTTGGGGGAAGGGGTGGAGTGGGCGCAGGGCCTACGGCTGAGCGGGGGCTGAGCACTCCCAGAGAAAATTAGAAGCCAGGTTGGGGGTCCATGAAAAATTTTAAATCAAAATGGGGGTCCTCAGGTTGCTAAAGTTTGAGAACTGCTTGACTAGATGACATATTAAGTCTTCCCGCCTCCCCCATCTCTAACTTCTATGACTCATAAAGGCATTAAATTTTCTTTCTCCAATTCATGACAAAAATCAAGATGGCTGCCAAGTCCCTATCTTGAGAACAAATTCAATTACCCCCTCCCAAACACACACACATTCTTTTCAACAGTTTTTCTTTATTATAAGCAGTATCATGATTTTTCTACCATCCACTGCTAGTGAAGGCTAGAGATTCACAGCTCTATGGAAACTGAGTGTAATCAGAACAACTGGTGCTGATGATAGAGAAAACGTAGCTTATATTTTTAAGTCTTATTGTTTTCTGCTTGAGTCTGAATGTGCACAATTTAAAATATGGACTTACTTTTGTTGCACAACAGGGAGTTAATCAGACTAGAAAGCTATGGTAAAGTGCAGTCATATCATTTGTAAGAAGAAAAGCAGGTAGTGTCCTAGAATGGTAGAAAATAAAAGTTAAAGATTTTCTAGAGGATGAAAACCTGGACATTTTGCTTAATCACTGTCCAAAGTGAGCAGGAGTTCTCAAGAGCTAAGCAATCATACTCATCTCTCTTCCTCCGCCCACAAGTAGGAGAGGAATAACCTAAAATAGAAGAGCTTCACTGTTTCAATTTGAACAAGAAAAAAATATACAAAGGTAGAAAAAAACAAATATACCACAAGACACAATTTGCAAAATAAACACAGATGCAGTTTGGTTTCAGTAAGAGGGCAGTGTACTATATCCATGTGTGATCATGAGATATGGTAGTTTAATATCTAAGTCTTATGTTTTTAATGCAGATGAGCAAAATTTAGAATTGCTGTCCTTTGGGAAATTCTGAATTTCGGCATTTGTTTTTCATTCCAAAACAAGATAAAATGTTTAAATGTCAACATTTTCTACAGAATGCAAATTGGAAATATCAAAATGTTCCATTTAGACTGTATTGATCAAAACAATTCAACATTCTCAAAACAAATGTTTTGTTTTGATTTGTTGAACCATTCACATTAAATGGTATTTCACTATTGCCATAGAGGAGTTATAGTTTCTGCCTCCAGTCTCTTCTATGGGCCTGGCTCCCTGGCCAGACTACATTTTGCATAAGCTACTTAGAGTCATCTGACACCCACCATGCACCACACAGAGGAAATGCACTATCAGAGATGTATTGCATTATGCTGCAGGGATTCTCAAACTGTGTGTCAAGTCGCCAAAGTGGGTCACGACCCCATTTTAATGGGGTCACCAAGACTGGCATAGACTTGCTGGGGCCCAGAGCCAAAGCCGAAGCCCGAGCCCCACTGCCTGGGGCCGAAGTCAAAGCTCTTGGACTTCAGCACTGAGCGGTGGGGCTTAGGTTACAGACCCCCTGCCTGGGGCTGAAGCCCTTGGGTTCATCTTTGGCCCCCCTGCCAGGGACTGTGGGGCTCGGGTGGTGGGGATCGGACTTTGGCTGTGGCTCGCAACCTGGGACAGCAGGGTTCAGATGGACTCATTGGATATTGAAATTTTTTGGCAAAAATCAAAATTTTCCTGGAGAAAATTTCAATTTTGTGGAAACTGCAGTTTCTGTTGGAAAACCAGCTCTAGTTCTTAATTTTTGGAGCCACTCAGGTTCACTGCCTGTGTAGTCACACTGTGCAAAGTGAATACAAACTTTTACCAAATCCGTTTTACATCCATTTCATCATGGGCTGAAAAATTAAGATCACATAACCTTAGACTACCTTAACTCATGATCATACACAGATTTAGTACACTGCCATCTTACCGAAACCAAACTGCATCTGTGTTTACATTGCAAACTGTGTTTTACTGTATGTTGGGACAAGACCTAGCACAGGAGGGCCCCGATCCTATTTTGGAGTCTCTGGGCATTGCTACAGTACAAACAACAAGAAGGAACACAGGCAGTGAGATGGAGTAAAGTCTATTTGGGGGCTCCAGGTGCATATTTCCATACTTTTTAATGTTCTGTTATTTTAACGTGGTGCCTTGATTTTGAATTTCTAGGTTTTTGTCGTGAAGTAACTTGAGGTGATCTGATGAAAAAAGTCCTGAACTACAATCCTGAACCATTAAGGAGGCTCATCTTAGACAACAACAGAACCCTGAAAAAATAAGGTGGTCTTGCCAGTGGGAGCCTGTGTATAGAGAGTGTTTGGGTGGCATCCCCTCCATCCCCCAAAGTATGCAAAAGGGCACATGTGTGTGTGAATGTGAGTGAGAGAGACTAAACATGAATCTTGAACACAGCAAATCTGATTCATATTTAGTGGCAGCCTCAGGGTGTACTTCTCCACTGCCCCTGTGGCACATGCACAGACTGCCCTGTCAAGGTCTGCTACTAGGTTAAGGCAGGGGGATTTTGTGTGGGACCAGAGGCACTAGATTAACTGCCCAAGGCACAGACTATGGTGACTCTGAAGTGCTACACGCTAATTGCTCCAAGTGGAGTCTACCCTGGGCAATTTAGAGCGCCCTACTGTTAATGCAGCTTGTAGCTTGGGCAGTGAATCCAGTGCCCCAAACCCCACTCAAAATCCGTGTGGCTTGTCTGATATTCAGACCTTGACTATTCAGTCTGCAGGGGAGGAGAAGCTGGAAGAGATATTGACAAGAAGCCAGAGGAGGCTCGAGGGAAAGCAGGAAGACGGATCATAGAGGCAGAAGAAAAGCCACCCTGCTGAGCTGATAAATCTGTCACTCCCAGGCCCAGGACAGGGCAGGGAAAGCCCTAGAGGCTTGGGAGGTGAAGAAGCCTTGGGGCCATTGGTGGACTGAGGAAGGTGGTGGGCAGAGTGTGTGGGGAGAAAGGAGGAATTATGGTGAAGGGAGAGGGAAGGAGGGAAATTCAAGGGCCAGGAATAAGCAGGGTGGGAATTAGGAGGATGGGGGAAGTACTTCCAGAGGTCTGGGGTTAAGGGCAGGGGAGTTACAGTGTTGGGGAGCCCCAGGGGTTTCTGCTACACCCAACTTGTCCCAAAGTTCACCAGCCGCCACACTTCTTTATTCTTACTAGTACAAAATCAGGACATGGATTTTACTGTGTAAACATTAAATGTTCAGTTTAAATATTAAACAAACCTGATTGTTTAACTTCATATTAAAATTCACTGAAAACTGGCTTCCTTACTGCCTGTTTCACAAACAAGATCACATTTAGAAGTGAAGCCACTGGCAACAGTAAGATCAAAGTTTTTAATTACAACTGGCATTTCAAATATATTTCCTCTCGTTGTTTATAAACAATGAGTTTTTGCCAAGTGAGTTATTAGATCACTGTGCTGAACAGAATAGGTACATATTATATTTATTATTTAACCCCAAACTTCTGGAGACCAATAGATAGGTCTCTGAACAACAGATTATCTGATTCTTCTTACAGCCCCCTCCTACAGTAGGAGAAAAACTGAGTTAAAAAGTCATGCCTCAGCATGGTTTAAACTCACTTGTGGCCAAACTTATGTTAAAGGATTTTCATACAGGCCAGCCCAACCATATTAACATTTTGGCCATAACAGAGTTTCAATCTTTCTGAAGCATTTTTTTAAAAACTGTTTATAATTATTTTTCCTGTTACCAGACCTGCCAAGTTTCACAGATCTTATGGAATACTCATGGAATGGGAAACCCTGTGACACCTGCTTGCATCTCAGGGGCAAAGAGACACTGTGCCAAGAATACTCTTTGGCTCAGAGACCCTGGGCTCTGGTCTCACCTCTTCCACTGACTGGTGTTAGTATAGTTCACAGCCTTATTACTGACCAAAGCCTCATTCTTCTACCCAAAGAGACAGGCAGATATCATTCGTCCCAGTTTACAAATAAGATAATTGAAGAGTTACACAAGGTCACTTCAGCCAGATCAGGAAATAGAACCTAGGTCTTTAACATGACATATCCAGGTCTCTAATATGACAGAGCCAAGCCTCATCCACTTTGCCAAAGCTCAGCATGGGGCTCTGCTGTTCGCAACTATTGCTCTAACCCCTAGACACCATTCCATTCACAAAGCCAGGACTAAGACCCAGGAATCCTTATATACAGTGGAAAACTGGCATCTCACAAATAGTTGCACAAACCACTGGTTAAACAGGGGTGAGTTTACAAAGACGGTAACAGCCTACTACTGCTCTACCAATCCAAGTCCCGGCTCCCAGTGTAGGAGTATTGCTGGGGCACTAATGTGCCTGGCTGATCCCTAGCTGCTGTAATGGCCCTTGGAGGCTGTAAGCAGCTAGTTCTAAGTTAGTGTAATTTTTACAATACTCTAATATACATCAGGGGCCAGTCAAGTTCTCAGTGGCCCCAGGATCAGGGAAGCAGAAAGGTGCTTCCCCTGCTGGTTCTGCAACTGCAACAATCACATTTCAGCCAGAGCAGAGGATATAGCTAATTATTTTACCCATTTCCCTTAGTTATTTCTACTTCCTGGGTGCAGGCTCATGCTATAGGGGAAGGACCTATGGAGTAAGTAGAGAAGAGAAGGGAGGTTTGAAGGAATCGCAGCCAGAAGTCCAGAAAGCAGCATTAGGAACTAACTACACTAGGTCCTGGTAGCCAACTTTGTCCAATCTCTCTCCACTTACTAACTGCTCCTCCCCTCTCTCACATTCCTCGCTGTTTCCCCTCTCCCTGGCCCAGGGTTCTACCTGATCCCTATTCCATTGTCTGCTCTTTCTCAGGCCTGACCCACACTCTGTTCCGTCTCTCACCACATGGGAAGCAGGAGCTCAATAGGAGTCTGGAATCTGCTTAATGGTAAATCTGAGACTCCCTTTACATTTTAACAGAAACAAATCACCTAGAGTAGGGGAAGGAAGTTGCCTCTTAATTTCCAGTTTAGATCCAAAACCAGTCAATAAGTTTCCCCTTCATGTTTTTAAGATCAGGGATTCAGACTCATGACTACAGGAATTCTATTTATGGAGAAGAGGCCACTTTGGAGCCATCAAACTCTGGGGATTTCTGAATACGAGAATTAAGCAAAATGTATGTAAAAGGTGAAAGAAAAGTTATTAAAGTTTATGAACTAAGTGATTTATAGGATTCCAAAACAAGGTCTTCAGTGAGACTATTCTTCTCAATTCAGTTCCAGACACATCACATAACACAGCTGATTTAGTGAATTTGGCAGAAGTTTTAATCTCTTTATAGAAAAGATCATTATGTCTTACCTACAATACCGTAGGCCAAAGTGTGATGTCAAACTAATATCGCTAGACCATTAACATGGAAAACTCATGAAAGGGTGACTTTCATTACCAGCAGCGCAGCCTCGTAACTTGCAATACAATTCAGTAATAAATATTTCAAATACAAGTAGTGTGTGCTGATCTATGTCTCTTGCCTGAATGACTCCCTCCAGTCCAAAGAGCGGAAAAAGAAAAAATTGAAAGAAAAAGAGGAAGGAAATGGAGAGGAAAATACAAAATTAAAGATCTAGTCTCTTATCAACATGCAGGGATTTACACAGATAATTTCCATTAAGGCTAATGGAAGTTAAGCACATAAATTGCTATTGTATTAATGGGAGAATAAATCCCTTAGTTTCAAATATTTTATAAGTACAATAGGATAACAGCACTTTGTGAGACAAAGTTTTGCAAAATTGGTTGCAAGCAGACCTACTTTAAAAATAAATATAATATATACAAATGATATTAGGGATTTGGTATTTTTCATTCCTTTTTAAAATAAGGATTTGCAAATACATGCATTTTTTCTCCTCCACCCCACTCTCTTCATAGCCTTCTTTTTTTCTCCTCTTTAACTCTACATGTGTTACTTTGAAGCACAGCTAAAAGGTTTTAGCAGAAGACTGTTTATGATGAACATGAAGGAATGAAATGGATGCAAGTTATGAAAAAAGGTCTCCCAAGCACCCAAATTGTAGTTCTTTTTCAAAAAATAAGAAAAATACTGAAACCTAGAGTATAATTTTGTTCACCTTATTATTGTACATTAAAATCTAAAATTAGACATTGTTATTCTTGAAAGGAAACCAAAAAAGTGAAATCTATACTTGCATCTCCTGTTTGAAAGATATTCAGTTAACTATCTTTGGGTATGAGATACTAGACAAACTAGAGGTTACAACAGGGACCTACTTAAAATGACAAATGAATTATAGCCTCTTAGATTTCAAAGTGTTAATGAGGATGAATTTTTAAAACAATCAATTAGTTCTGTTAATTTATCAGTACTGTCTGCAAACAATGCTGTTTTGCCTCTCCTGTTTGTATCTATAACCCCTCCCTATAGAGTGGCAGTAATCTTGAAAGCTCTGTGTATGTCTATTACTTACCCTGGTGATACCAAGAGATAAGGTACCCCCCTTTATAAGTCAGGCCTTCAGTTGGGAAAATTTGCATTCAATTCCCAAAACTCATGAGGTTGGCTTAAAAGCCATGGATTTTTTTAGAAAATAAACTGTCAGATTTCTAGTGTTTCATTTTTTGAGACTTTAGCTAGAAACCACTTGTCCCCAATTTATGTTCATTTCAGGTTCAAAATTCAACTTTAAGCAGAGCCTCCCTATTAACTGTTCAGAGGGGGTGTGGTGTGATATAATATTCACCCCCAAGCCCCACACAAGGCAGAACAGTTTAAATTAGATTAATTAACCTGATAGACTACACCTGGGGAAGAGCCAGGGTTTAAAGGATTGATTGATGGAGCCCAGCTGAGAAGGAATAGGTGGGGTTGGAATAAAGCCAGGAAGTTGACAGCAAAAAGGGGCTACAAAGGATGTAGTCTGCAGCTATTGCTTAGGAAAAAGGATGTGTGTTCAGTGGCTATGGAGTTGAGTAGTCTAAGGTTACTTCCCTGAGGGGAAGGCATTTGAGCTGGTAAACAGAGAGCAAGAGGAGCCAAAAGACATAGGATGGAAGCCAAGGCAAGAGCAGTATCTGGGAGAAAACAGACCACAGTTGCTAGACACAGGGCCCCTAGACTAGAACCCAGAGTAGGGGGTAGGCCCAGGTTCCCCTACCAGCCACTTGGGGTAAGTGGTGCAGGCTGGGCAGTGAAATTGAGAACTGCCTGGGACAGTTTCCCAATAGTTTTTTAACACCCCAGAAGGAGAGGACTATAGTGACCTGACTGGAAGGCCAAGCTACGAAGCAAGAGCAACCTCAGTTGCAGAGAGAGAAAGTGAGGTGGTAGGGTATGTGAACTAGTGGCATAAGGGGGTGTCAGACCTGGATGGAGCTAATCCCCCAGAACAGCCAGGAGAAGGTACCCTAGCAGTGAGTGGATGCTGTTACAGGGGGACTTATTTACTGTCTCAACTGTTGAGGTGGGGAAGCTCCTATTGTCTTTTTCCATTGTGAGTTAATTCCTGTTCCACTTACAGATATACATATACACTTCATATTCCCCACATTCACCTGCCCCTGTATTTTCCTTCCTTTGTTCCTCAGTCTCCTTCCCCACACCCTCTCTTCCTCTGCTATGCAGTGACAGAGTGTTAGGTATGAAAGCCTGAGTCAGCACTCTGTTCACAGCAGCTCCAATCAGGCAACTGCAGATTGGAGCTGATTAAGCAGAGCTGTGCCTAAATTGTGGGTGGGGCAGAGCAGAAAGGCTAATTAAGCCATTAGCCAGAGCCCACAAATAGGCACAGGAAGGAAGTGAAAAGTGAGAAAGCAGGCAGTAAGAGGAGAGAGAGATTGCTCTCCCCTGCTTGTAAAAGTCACTATGTATGATATACTACTGGGGGAATTCTGCACCACTGCGTGTGCACAGAATTCCTGTCCTCTGTAGCTTTCTTTACTTCCCTGCAAAAAAAATGACACCACTCCCTAGCTGCACATGTACATCTTTTCAGGCACCTGGAGCAGCTGGTGGGGAGGTAAATCACCCCCAGGGCTGGGGACACCCCAGCCAGTGGCTCCTACCCTGATCCAGGATCAGCTCCTAGTCCTTGCTGGGCTGGAGGCAGGAGAGGACAGGACTTCCTCTTCACCTGCAAGGAGTGGCTGGGGCTGTGTCAGATCCACCCCCAGAAGCCTTCCCCAGCTGCAGGAAGCTCAGAATCCTGCTTCCTGCCCTGATTGCTCTTCAGCTGTGGGGAGAGGGGTCAGTGTACAGGGAGCTGCTCCCCATCCACCCAACCCCCATGCATCCAGACATCCCATATCCAGACACCCCTACCAGGCCTCACTCCGTACACCCAGAACCTCCCTAAGCCCCTCCATACCTAAACCCTACCCCATTGAACCTCAACCCCTGCACCTGGAGTCCCCTGCATCCAGACGCCCTGCCTCCAGACCCCAGCCCTGCACCCAGACCACCCCACATTGAGCTCCCTGCACTCAAACCTCACCACCCTGAGCCCCCACATCACTGACCCCCAATTAGCTGCACCCAGATGTCCACCCCACCAAGCCCCACTCCTCCAGCATCTAGACCTTCCTGCTCAGACCCTTTCACTGAGCCCAACCACTTCCACCTGGAAGCTTCTGCAGAGTCCCATTGCCCCTGCACATGGAACCTACCCAACAAGCCTCTGTGCATCCAGATCCCCCCACACCTAGATACCCCACTGAGCTGCCTGTACACAGATTGGACCACATAGAATCCTCTCATCCCACACCTGGATCCCCCATCACTCAACCCTTCTACACTTGGATCCTGCCTGCCCCGTACCTGGTGTTTCGCCTCAGGGTGTTTCTGGGGTGGGCCCAGGCCTTGTGCTGTGTCAGGGTTGGGTGCAGCCTCACCCGAGTCCATGTCCCCAGGACGGGGAGGATGCAGAGTGATCTCCCACCTTCATGCAGCCAGTGGCCTGTGCTCCCCACTGCCATGCTGGAGCCTCTGCATTTATTTATTGACAAATAAAACTTGCAGAATTTAAAAATATTGTATGAAGAATTTTTAATTTTTTGGTGCAGAATACCCTCAGGAGTAATGTTAGGAAGGTGGTGGGACTCCTTTATAAATAAACTGCACAAGGTGTTAGACCAGCACAAGGGTCTCTGCATAGTTTGTTGACTGAGACAGAAGCAGGACCAAGGAGGCCCTGTTACACAACCCCTAGCCTTTTTCATGTCTTCAGTCTCCCTTCTGCTTCCTCTGGTTCTTTTCAGTTTTCTCATAGCTCACCACATTCGCTTATATATGTAGTTTCCCTCCTATACCCTCTTATCTTTCCTAAGGGTAGCCTGAGTACAGTCTCATTGAAAACAATGGGAGTCAGCAGCCATTTTTACTGGAGGCAACCACTTTCATATGCAAAGGCTGTAGAGAAATCATGTCCATCTTGAAGAAGGGCAAAGTTTCACAGGTTTGATGCCAGAAATTGGAAGATCATGAGAAACTTAAACTACTAATATTTGAAGGCTTATGATAAAAATGACAAGAGTTGGAAACTCTGCATTTACACTAGGGATCTTAACATTGCTATAATTTGGGTATTGACCAAATTTGGCAATGATGGGTTTTTTGTTTTTTAAACAAATTTCTCTAGTGTAAACAGTTTTTAAATATTTATTTTTTAAATAGTGTCTTGCAGGATATCTTTTCCTTTAAAACGTCTCAGTTCTGTTTTCCTAGCTTAAGAAAATTGCTCATTTCAGAGTAATGCATCAATAGTTTGTTTTTAGATACTTTTTTAGATCAGAGTATTTTTATTCTGAGCAAAGCTTCAGTATGTTTACAGTGACATTAGCAGAATATTTGCTTCAATTTTCTACACAGCAAGCTATATTAGATAGTAGTATATATACACATTTTGGGTCTATAATATGACAATCTGGGATCTGCTTACTGTTTTAATTGCTACAAACTGAAGTTTGCATGTTAAAATAGTCAGAAGATGAAGTGTGGTTATGTTCATAAAAGTAGCTATGTAAAAGTCACATCTTTGTACTTCAAAGATCTGATTGCTGTTCAGCATATTTGTTTGCCTTAGTGACAATTTAAGGCTTTTTATTATGTTTTAGACTGAGAGCCAATACACCTGTTGATCTGGATTCTATTCTAGCTCATGCATCATCAATAGAATGGTTAATTAAAGTCCAGTTTCAAGCCCAACTTCTGTCCTTAGTTTCACCTGCACAGTACAAACATTCTTTACAGACAATGGGAGTTAGAGAGAAAAGATGGTTCAATTTTTAGGGTGACAGCCTAGGAGACCCAGATTCAGTGCCCTGCTCTGAAACAGATTTTCCTTGTGTGACCACTTAAGCCGGTACCTCCCTGGAGGGTAGTGATTATTTATTTCATCCTGTGGGACTTTCAGATAGCACCTGTAGTCAAATCCAGTTTGCCTAAAAGTTGCCATAACAAATCAGACAAGTGGTCCAGTTAGTCCAGTATCCTGTCTCTGACTGTGATCAGTACTAGAAACTTCAAAGACATTATAATCTTTGGAAACAGACAATTATGGAATAATCTGTTCATAGGGGACGCTTCATTCTAACTCCCAACAGTTTGCAGTTAACTTATGCCCTGAAGCATGAAGATTTGCATCATTTGTAGTTTTATTCTATTAATATAACTGGATGTTTTCATTATCCATATAAACATCTAATCCTTCCTTGAATTCTGCTAAACTCTTGGCTATAATATTTGGTGTCCAGGAGTTCCATTGATTAACCATGTGTTGTATACAAAATATTTCCTTACATCAGTTTTGAATGTTCTGCCTTTCAATTTCAGGTTATGTTCATATTATAGTTGCATTTAAATACGACTGTTTAACAAGTAGAGGAGAATTTTATCTTTACAAAAAGATTTAATATTGTCTAGACCCAGAGTATAAAGAGTCAGTGTGGGCATATTCACAAACAGTTAGGAAACTCAGTCATAGACTGGTAGCTATAAAACTCTCAATCGAATATGGGACCCGTCTCAGTTCCTTGGAGCTGAAAGCTTGTCACAGCATCTTAGCTCAAGACAATGTATCAATGTATGTCAGCTTTCATGGCCTGTCCTTGTACGTCCTCCCTTTTCAGTCAGTGTTCTGTTTTTATACAGAACTTTTTTGTTCTTGATACAGGGAATGTCAACCTTTTTATTAGCATGCTTAAACATCATATAGGCTGTCTCAGATATTTGCACCTACCTATACCTAAACTGTATCTCCATTTATCACTTCTTTGATTGTTTGCTACTGCTTGAAACAGTAAAATCTTGTATATATCCTTCTATAATTGTATGAACAGTTCTTTTGATCCTTTACTACTTCTGCAAAGTGCATCCCCTCCTTGTTCTGCTCTAGGTAAATATGCTTTCTTTGGGAAGAGACTTTGAATGTAAAATCTACTTTCTCTCCCTGAAGTGCCAAACTCTCTATCTGCACAAGTATTCTGATTCACCATGTCTACAATTTTGAAGGAAAAAGTACATTAAAAGCTGTCACAAAACACCATAAAAATTTACAGTCAATTTTCAGAATAAAACCACACTTCAGTGTCTATAAACTGGGCAAATAATGTGAGGAAATTATGCTCAGTGAGGAAACTGAATCTGTAATATTGCCCGTTTTCCTTTTATCTAAGTTTTCTGAACCGTCATAGATGGTGGTTCAGGTCAATCAAAGGAAGAAGGGAACAGATACAGTTTAAGTGCTTACTCAGATTTTAGCAAAGTGCTTAAAAAAATTAACTTACTAATATTTTCTCACCCATCTTTTTAGTCTTGTTTTGGCTCAGATTAAAAGGTATTTAGGTTCTTAATTTCCATTTAAATCATTAGGAGTTAGGGCCTTAAATACCTTTGAGGAACTAGGCCTTTGTTAATTAATCTCAATGTACTTTCGCTCTGACTCCTTTAAAACACTTTCTAGACTTACCCATCACCCACTACCAAGATAGCACTGAGCTTCTCCTGTATGTAGCACCGGAAGCTCTAGCACAGGCTCACTAACACTGCCAAGGAGTCATGGTGGGGGAAGCACATTAAATCAACTTCCCCCACCTGCTAGAGACCTATTTCCTGCTGCTTCCATAAGTGGGTTACGTGTGCAATGGTGATAGCTCCAACAGTGAAGTAACATCCATTGTGCTTACAGTCACGTGTGTTGTTAATGACATAACTAAGGCATCAGTAGCAGGACAACTGATTGGAAAGAATTTCTATGTCTATATGTGGTACAAACAATTTCTGAAACAGGCAATGTGAGAATCTGGTTAACAAAGTGATCATTTGGTAATTTAGCTTGTATTTTGATAATAACTGTCTTAATTATAAAACAACAACAACAATTTGACTTCCAGATTAAACCCTGGGAAAAGTTTGTATTTTTTATATTTGTAAAAGGAGAAACTAAAATAGTGATTGATATGTAAATATTTAAGTAACCTGTGTAGATGGTGTCTATTAGAGGGCTTTGGCTTTCTCAATCATGGAATACCGTTCCAAGAAGGCAGACTGCTTAGAAGAAATGGGGTCCACCTAACCAAGAAAGGTAAGAGCATCTTCGGACACTGACCCTCCAACCTAATGAGGAGGGCTTTAAACTAGTCAAAGGGACAGATGAAAAAAGACCTCAGGTAAGTATAAAAAAAATGATCTTATCAGAGGACTAGATCTTGCTGGGGAAACAAATTACAGTAGGGTCACAGGAGAACAAGAAGGAAAGTAGATTAATCTGCTCAATATCTTGGATGTCTACACACAAATGGAAGTAGTTCATACATAAGCTAAATTATTTAATTGGCATCACTAAAACTTGGTGTGAGATAGCTTATTCAGGAAGGACAGGCAGGAAAAAGAAGGAAGAGATGTTGCATGATACATCAAGAAAATAAACAGTTGTTCTGAGATCCAAACGGAGGTGAGAGGTAGACCAGTTTAAAGTCTGAGTGGGAGAGGAAGAAGACAAGAATCCCATTGTGATAAATGAAGGGAGGGGGCTCCCTTTTATGGACACCCAACCAGCCAGTTAGCTGTAAAATTTCTCTTGGTAGCTGTTCTCTGCTTGCGTTACCTGCAAAGGGTTAAAAGTCCCCCAAGTAAAGAAAAGAAAGTGGGCACCTGACCAAAAGAGCCAATGGGAAGGTAGAACTTTTTTAAAACGGGAAAGAAATTTTCCATTTGTCTGTTTTTCTCTTTGGGCTGCACGGACACAAAAGCAGCAATGATATAAGCAGAAATGCTATGTAAGGTTTCAACCAGGTATGAAAAATTATCTTCCATATGTAGAAGGAATCATTGGGACAGGGAATATTTAGATAGACACGATCAAGTTTATTTCTTTATTTTGGCTTGTGGATCTCCTCTGTGCTAACCCCAGATGCTTTTGTTTGCTTGTAACCTTTAAACTGAACCCCCAAGGACCAATTTTGGGTCCTTAATTTTTGGAATTGCTCTTTTAAAATCTAGCAAAAGCCTAAGTTCCAGATGTATTTTCTTCCTTTTTGTTTCTAATAAAATTTACCTTTTTTAAGAACAGGATTGGATTTTTGGTGTCCTACGAGGTTTGTGCATGTTGTTTAATTAACTGGTGGCAACAGCTAATTTCGTTTGTTTCCTTTCTCAGCTCTTCCCCGGAGTGGGGGTGAAAGGACTTGAGGGCACCCCACAGAATTCCCAAGTGCTCCTTCCTGAGTTCAAGGGTATTTTTTGCATTTGGGTGGTGTCAGCATTTACCAAGCTAAAGTCAGAGAAAAGCTGTAACCTTGGGAGCGTAATACAAACCTGGAGTGGTGAGTATTAAGTTTTAAAATCCTTGTGGGCCCCCACCTTCTGCACTTGAAATGCCAGAGGGGGATTCAGCCTTGACAGCCATCATGATAGGGGGTCTACTGCAGACTATCAAATCAGTAGAGGTGGTGAATGAGGCATTTATAAAAAAAAAATGACAGAATAATCCAACACTCAAGACCTGGTAGTAATGGGGGACTTGAACTACCCAGATATCTGTTGGAAAAGTAATGTGGCAAAATGAAATGTCCAATAAGTTATTTGGATGTCTGGGAAAGTTTGTTTCACGGGGTGGAGGAAGTAACCAGGACAACCATTTTAGACTTGATTCTGACTGACAGGGAAGAATTGCTTGAGAATCTGAAGATTGAAAGCAATTTGGGTAAAAGTGATCATGAAATGATGATTTAATGATTCTAAGGAAAACAGAGTGAGCCCATGGAGCTTGTTTTTCATTTGGTCTGATAATAGAGAAAGACCCTCAAACAGCATGTCCTCCTGGATCGTATTCTGGTCTTCCCTAGGAAGTTCAGAAGACTGCAACCAGGATGAGCTGTTCATGACAACTGCAGAAGCCATGATTCTAGCTGCTGAGTCTGCTGCATCCAGCCCTGCCTGCAGTGATGGTCTCACGACTAGTCTGCCTTCGTTATCGAGGGAAGAGAAGTCCTGCCTAGTTTTCCCCAGAAGCAGTTCTCTGAACTTCTCCATGGAGCCCTATAAATCATACAACCCCAGCTGAGCCTGTTAATTAGCAATATGCAGCTGCACCCCACTGTCAAATCTTCCTGTCAAATAAGTCCAGCCTCTTAGTGTTTTGATTTGGGGATGACAACCTAGTGACCCTGTCACGTGCACACTCTCATTAGCTGCTATCATGACTTATCAGCCCACTGGTGGGTAAGTAAAAAGGTCCTCAAAACCTTAGGAGGGTTCATAGTATTTTCTTTCTGCCCTTTTTGAGGTGGGAGGCAATGAAGATAGAGGCTGCCATAGAGCCTTTATAGGCTCTAGTATTGCCCCAATAATTGGCAGAGCCACCCTGGAGGTACCCACAGATAAGATGTCAACCAGGCTAGGCGAGGACTCCCTGTCCTCCTTAACCTGTATGCTGCAGTCTGCAGCCTCTCTCTAACAACTCCTGATACACTTTAAAATCATCAGGTGAGGTGAAGTTGCTCTGGATAAAGCAACTTCATCTGGCGAGGAAGCCAAGATAGGAAGGGGTAGAATTTCTTCTACTGACTGTTGTTCTGCCTCTGGGATCTTTTCTTGATGATTGGTACTGGGCCCGGTACTGGACTTTGGAGATGGAGCCACCTGGTGCACAGACTCTGCCCTTCTAGACCAGGGCACTGAGTAAGCACAGTGAGGGGAATACTTGGAAACTGGGGGAAAAGCTCAAGGGTTCCAAACCAGCCACTGATATGAGGCCGGACCCCACTGGTCAGCCCACATTTCCATATCAGTTCCCGTTGAGGAGGTAGACTGGAAGACAGGATCTGTGAGAATACTGGCATGTCCTGCTTCAGACTTGTGAGATGTAAGATCCCACCTCACAATGTGACAACAAAGACTTCCCTTCCTCTGACCATAGAGGGGCTGATCCAGTCAGGGCCAGGGGTGCTAAGAATGTGGTGATGGGTGGAGCATTGCCATCATTGCAGGCTTCCCTTAGGATGGTACTGAATGGCCACCTGAGTGGGAAGCAGGCAACTGCTGGTAGTGGATGGGGAAAGGGATGGACGAGGGAGCCAACTCTTGTATTGATGGAGACACAGGCACCAAGAGGCAGAGCAGATTTCTTGCTGCCACAAACAGCTCCAGGGTAGTTGGCACTGAGATGGCATCCTGTTGTGGTGCCAAAGAAGATGACTCTGCTGCTTCTGGCACTAGGCTCAATGGTGAACTTGGCTGCACTAAAGTCTTAGGCAAGGATTTGGAGGAGGAGCACTTTGATTTCAGATGCTCTCTACTCCACTCCTTTTTGCACTTCTTACCAGATTTAGGGGGTGGAGTCCCAAAGAGGCCCCTACCAAAGGAAGATGTCTTATTCCTTCCTCAGCATGGGCAACAGAGAGTGGTGCTGGGATTCCGCTAAAGCTGGAGGTGTTCTTCTCAGTGAAGCTGCAACACTTGGCAGCAGTCAGAGTAGGCAACGAGGTTTGCTACAAGGATTGGTTCCTGGGTTGGTGTTTCTGTGGTGTGGTGTGTAGTTGCTGGTGAGTATTTGCTTCAGGTTGGGGGGTTGTCTGTAAGCGAGGACTGGCCTGCCTCCCTACTCTGTCCCCATATCTACTCTGGTGACACCATCATAGGACCCAACCACATCAGCCACACCATCAAGGGCTCATTCACTTGCACTTCCACTAATGTTATATATGCCATCATGTGCCAGCAATGCCCCTCTGCCATGTACATTAGCCAAACCGGACAGTCTCTCCGCAGAAGAATAAATGGACACAAATCGGACATCAGGAATGGTAACATACATAAGCCAGTAAGTGAACATTTCAATCTCCCTGGTCATTCCATTACAGATTTAAAAGTCACAATCATTGAAAAAAAACCCTTCAGAAACAGACTTCAAAGAGAAACAGCAGAACTAAAATTCATTTGCAAATTTAACACCATTAATCTGGGCTTGAATAGGGACTGGGAGTGGCTGG
This sequence comes from Trachemys scripta elegans, assembly GCF_013100865.1. Taxonomy (NCBI): domain Eukaryota; kingdom Metazoa; phylum Chordata; order Testudines; family Emydidae; genus Trachemys; species Trachemys scripta. Next base: position 29,436,004 of record NC_048308.1, read on the forward strand.
CTCATTACAGAAGCAGCTTTTCCTCTCCTGGAATTGACATCTCCTCATCCATTATTGGGAGTGGACTACATCCACTCTGATTGAATTGGCCCTGTCAACACTGGTTCTGCGAAGTAAGTCCCTGCTCTCCATGTGTCAGTATATAATGCCTGCATCTGTAACTTTCCCTCTATGCATCCGAAGAAGTGAGGTTTTTACCCACGAAAGCTTATGCTCAAATAAATCTGTTAGTCTTTAAGGTGCCACCAGACTCCTTTTGTTTTTGTAGATACAGACTAACACGGCTACACCCTGATACTTGACAGTATCTAGTTTGCATATCAATTCAAGTTCAGCAGTTTCTCATTGGAGTCTGTTTTTGAAGCTTTTCTGTTGCAAAATTGCCACCTTTAAATCTGTTACTGAATGGCCAGAGAGGTTGAAGTGTTCTCCTACTGGTTTTTGAATGTTATGATTCCTGATGTCAGATTTGTGTCCATTTATTCTTTTGCATAGAGACTGTCCGGTTTGGCCAATGTACCTGGCAGAGGGGCATTGCTGGCACATGATGGCATATATCACATTGGTAGATGTGCAGGTGAATGAGCCCCTGACGGTGTGGCTGATGTGATTAGGTCCTATGATGGTGTCACTTGAATAGATATGTGGACAGAGTTGGCATCGGGCTTTGTTGCAAGGATAGGTTCCTGGGTTAGTGTTTTTGTGCTGTGGTGTGTGGTTGCTGGTGAGTATTTGCTTCAGGTTGAGGGGGCTGTCTGTAAGCGAAGCCAGGTCTGTCTCCCTAGGGACAGGAACCTATCCTTGCAACAAAGCCTGTTGCCAACTCTGTCCACATATCTATTCAAGTGACACCATCATAGGACCTAATCACATCAGCCACACCGTCAGGGGCTCATTCACCTGCACATCTACCAATGTGATACTATCAATTTACGCTTAAATAGAGACTGGGAATGGCTGAGCCATTACACACATTGAATCTATTTCCCCCATGTTAAGTATCCTCACAGCTTCTTGTCAAACTGTCTTAAATGGGCTATCTTGATTATCACTACAAAAGTTTTTTTCTCCTGCTGACAACAGTTTATCTTAATTAATTAGCCTCTTAGAGTTGGTTGGGCAACTCCCATCTTTTCATGTTCTCTGTATGTATATATAACTCCTCACTATATGTTCCATTCTATGCATCTGATGAAGTGGGTTGTAGCCTATGAAAGCTTATGCTCAAATAAATTAGTTAGTCTCTAAGGTGCCACAAGTACTCCTGTTCTTTTTTTAAAGGTGAGTATGTGTCCCCTTGACACTCTGGCAGGGGTGAACTACTTTAATGAATGTACACTGTCCAAGGCAGCCTTGAGCAGTGTAATAGGGTACAGTCCTGGGGTGTAGGGCTGGAGCTGGGGGGAACTGGTTGGGGCTTTCTATTGACGGTTCATGAGTGACTGGTAAATCATTCATGTAACTCAGTTGGGTGTGTCCCTGCCGGTGGATGTCTGTGTAAGTACAGTGCCTTTCAGAGGTTTGTAGCTTGACATCAGCATCACAGTGTGAGTGGCAACCCAGGCTGGGGCATTTGGAGGGCTCAGCAGTCCCACAGCCCAGGTTGCACCCTGGGAACCTCATCACAGTTGAAAAGATGCCAGATCTGGCCAGCTGAGAATTCCTGCAACATAGGGGAGCTCTCAGCTGGTGCAGAGACAGAACACTTGGCTTGTTCATCACTTCCTCCATTTGGCCACTGCTTGGGAAGGGTGTGAGGTGCAGAAAGGAGTGTGGCCAGAGTTCTGCACTTCAGCTATACTCCGCTGGCAAATGGTCCCCTATGGACAGTTGCTGTCTGAAATATGTTAGAAGAGCCCCAGGCTGCTTTATCCAAAGCCAGGGCACTAAGCTGATCCACTAATCTAGGAGGCATAACTAATAACCCTAATTCCCTAATAACCACCCACCCAGACCCACTGCTGTGCCAAACAGAAGTTCAGTGAAACAGAGGATCTGGGCCATCAGGTGTACCAAGCTAACATAGAAAAATAGTTTCGTTTAAAGAACCAAATTCTGCTCTCAGTTATACTCCTGTAAATCCAGAGTAAATGAATAATTTGATCCAATTTGAGTTTTCTTGTTTTATAATACCTTTTGGATAGAACCAAAAGCAACTGACAAGTACTTGCTAACCAATAAGAGTTCAAGAGAGATAACATTAGAAAAGTGAGAATAATGCAGCATGTATGCTTTCAAATGTTAAGTTCTGTGTAACTGGAAAAATCAGAGCCCAGTTCAAACAACTTTTAACATGTCTTTTACAGATCTTTCATGCTTAGAAATGTGAGACTTTCCCCACTATACATGCCTTAGGTATCAACATCGTATCACTTTCCTCTTTTTGTGTTCAGATCTTTCCTTCCCATCCTACTCTCTACAGAAAAAGAGGTGTTACCATCTCTGGTATTCTGTTAACACAGTTACACCTTCCAGAATATTTGTGAACCATTACCAGAAGCCCTCTGACAGGGACAAGCAAGCCATGGCATCAACTTTTCCACGTTCTAGAAGATGTGAATTCTCATAAGTAAACAAAAGAGGAAACTGAAATTCATTATATCGCTCTTCCGAAACAGACTAGCATTAATTTTAAGAATTGATGGTAGTTCTGTTTACCATCAGTAATACACTGTTATACTTAACACTTCTGTGAGGGACAGTTGAGGATCTCAAAGCTATTTGCAAGAACTTCTGAGTAGAGCTGGGTGAAAGTTTTTGGACAAATAGTTTGTCAAAAAACTGCAGTTTAGGTCAATCAACTGTTTGCAAATTTGGTACAAATTTGCCCAAAAGTTTTGGCCAAAAAACATTTTCTGGGCTAGATTCACAAGGGAATTTAGGCACCATTCACAAATCAGTGGAGGTGACACTTCCCCTTTACAACCTTTAGCACAGTGGCTAGAACCTGGGCTGTGGGAGACATAGGTTTGAATGTCCAAGGTGGAACCATTTAAACCTTGTCTCCCCATTCCAGGTAAGTGCCCTAACTACTACGCTATTGGCTATTCTGGTGTGGGTCTCTCCTATTGAAGCTGTTTCACTTTGAATAAAATACACTGGGCCTGGTGGTTAGGGTATTCACTTGGAAGGGATAGACCTGGCTTCAAATCCCTGTCCAAGAACAGAGATTCAAATTTAGGTCTCCCATATCCAAAGTGAGTGTCCTAAGTAATGGGCTAAAAGTTATAGAGGGGAAGCGCAGATATTCTTTTCCTCTTCCTTTGTGAATCTAGCTCTTTAGAAATGCTTGGAAACAAAATGTTCATTTGATTGACCAACATACTTTTTCAATTTGCCAAAAATTCTGAAAAAGGTTAGATTCAATTTGGGTCAGAACAAGCTTATTTTTTAGAACTGCCTCTGAACTGAACCCCCCCCCCCAGTAATTTACCCAGATCAGTTTATGAGGTAAGTCTCATAACCCCCATGTGAAGTAGGGAAGTATCATCAGATACTTTACAGAAGAGGCAACTAATGCACAAAGATGTTGTGTGGCTTGCCTTGGTAACAAATGAAGCCGGTGGCAGACCCAGAACAGAACCCTAGTGTCTTGGCTCACAATCTCACACTTTAACCTTTGAGACCATTCTTCTTCCCTTAGAATGGAGCCTCATTTTTCCCGCAACCACAGAATGTGTGAAGCCCATCAAAACCAATATGATCACATTTACAAACACTCAACTATTTTAACTAAAAAGGATAAAAATACAGCAAAGGTGACATGCTAAGGCTCAGGGGGTAGCCGTGTTAGTCTGTATCGACAAAAACAACAAAGAGTCTGGTGGCACCTTAAAGGCTAACAGATTTATTTGGGCATAAGCTTTTGTGGGGAAAAACCTCACTTCTTCAGATGCAACTGAAGAAGTGAGGTTTTTACCCACGAAAGCTTATGCCCAAATAAATCTGTTAGTCTTTAAGGTGCCACCAGACTCCTTGTTGTTTACACTCGCAAACTGATAAGTATGAATCACAGAGTAGAGAATACTCATACTTTTACTTATGATTGGTATTACACGACTGCCTAAAAATGTGCTAGGCACTGTACTGTCATGATGGAAAACGTGATCCCTTCCCCCAAGAGTATACAGTCTAAAAAGACAAAGATTCGATGAACGGTTGGTAAGAGGGATACAAAATACAAGCAGAAGATCAGGATGATGATTGGCACAGATCTTATTTTCATGTTTGTTGCTTTTCTTTGTCCATCTGTTCATCCTAACTGCTCCTTTATTTGGCTCTTTTGGGCCCTTTTTTTCTAGAACTACTTGAATTTTTTTTTTTTTGGCATGAAAATGTCAATTTTTTTCAGCTTTTTTCAAAATTGGAATTTTTCTTTTTGAGAAATAAAAAAACAAAAACACTGATCTTTCCCTTTTCCCCCCTCCCCTCCTTTCCAACCTTCTCCACCTTCAGTTGTCCAGTGGCAAAATGGAAAAAAAAAAAAAAAAAAGGAAGGGGAAGATAAAAGGGCAGAAAAGGAAAACAAAATTTCAAAACCAAAAAATTTTTAACTAAAAGTTTCTAATTAACAAAAAAACATTTCATACACTGCTGAAGAAATTTTTCACAAAAACGTTTTCCATTTTTTTGTCCAGTTATACTTTCTTCCATTATTTATTATTCACACTAGAAAAGAAAAAGCAGGGGAAGATAGGTGATCATACAAGCAAAGTGATGCTTAGCACATGTGTCAAATTTTTATTTTGTTTCTTTTTCTACTTTTGGCCTTCCCCAATTCTCCATTTTCTTCTCTGTGCCCATCCACCGAGTAGAGCTGACCTTAACATGTAAAAGCAGTGTGGTGGGTCCAAGGGCAAGGACTTCCTGAATGACTTCACCTGTCTCTGGTGCTTGGTCCAATGAGCATTTTGTTTTTCACTACACTGATGTTATTCCAGGTTTTCCCTCTAACCCTAACCCCTTTGCTCTCAACTGTCCTGACTTTTAGTCTCTTATGTCTAACCACTTTATCTAACCTTCTCTCGATCTTATTAAACGACTCACATTCCTAGTGTATATACAGCTTTAGAGAGTTATAATAATGAAGTCCAGCACCAGTGGAAAAAGGACACTTAGGAAAGTAAGGTGAAGTTCTGGCATGAAAACTTTCAGCTTTTCTCATGTCAAGGTTATTATTCATACATGCCTATTTTTGATAGGCCAGATCCATAGCTGGTATAAATTGCACCATTGACTTCAATGAGCTGCACTGATTTATACTAAGGTGCTCAGCATGTATTTTTAAATAACTTCTATTAGCATAAGAAAATATCTTTGTAAAGCTATTCAAGCATGCATGAACTCCAAAGAAGTCAAACAGGAGCTCTGGTATAAAATAGAGTAACCTCGTCATTTGCAGTTCAGGTTGCACAAGAGAATAGAGGGATAAAAACATACAGCTCTCTGCCAAAAGATCGCAGTCTTCTTCACTCATGTATGGGTATATACTTTTCTTGTAATAAAAGGCTGCCCAGAAGGATTAAATCAGACTAGTAAAAACAAGAATATGACAACCAGTCTCCATTAGGATTTTTTCTCTTAATACTATAGGTTATGCAAGATTTTTGCTTGAGTTAATTTTGAATCCACCAGGATACAACTACCAATATATTTATGTGTGGTCTTGTAATTGAGCCTACCTTTCCTTTCAGATCAGCACAGATTTCCTGTTGCTTTCTTCTATTATTAGCCAACATCACTTCTGTCTCATGAGCAGCACAGGCTTCAGCAATAGTCATTACTGCTTTCAGTAAAAAGGCTTTTCTAGCCTGAGCCCAGTTTAGAATCAAAGCTCTACGTTGATTCCTAGCAAAATGATACTGGTCCCAAGCCTTTTCATGAGCAACCTAAAAAGTAAAATTTCAAAAAGATTTAAAACCATATATAAAAGAATAAACCATTCTGGACATTAATTTTAATGACTTGTAAGTTTGAAGTATATTAATAATATTCCCATGGAACTGAAAATGTAGGTTTTGATTTTGGTAGGTGCTCAGCCCCCTCAATTTTCCTAACTTCAACAGGATTTGAGTTCACTTCACAGGCGGTACTCCACACCTTGCAAGGTCAGGCCCTTAGTGACAAATTTCTGTTCTCCTTTATGGTACTATAGCTCCACTGAAGTCAATAGAGTTGCAATAATGTAGCATAAAAGATAATTTAATTTGCCTCACTATTTTTCCTAATGTGAAATCTACTTTTACCCTTTTTTGACCCCTGCAGTTGTCCAAAATTAAGGATCCTACAGATTGTTTTGGTTAGGAGGAGAAATTGATGATGTAGCCAGATAACTTTGATGCAATCCCATTTATTTACAAAAATGTATGAAATCCTGTTTCTCTGAACACAGAAGGAATCAAACAAATAGGAGATAGTTTCTTTGCTGCTGAAAAAGGCTTGGAACTTTGAGCATGCAGCCAAAAGGTCTCTTTTTAGGCTTTCCTCAGGGCTATGCTCCCAGCACTTGTTCAGGCTGTATCCTTGGCTTTCCCCTCCTTCTCTAAATCTGCTTCTCTGGTCTTTATGTCCATCTTTCACAGACACACACATCTTCATAAACAATACCAGCAAAAGCCCTCTGCTCATATGTGCCTTTGTTTGGGGTGGAAGCTGCTGTTTCAGCTATCTGGTTCCATAAAGGAGCTTAACTCATTCTTGCATTTATCCCAAAGGAAGTGCGGCTGTTACAACCATTAGTTTCAACATGTTTTAGCCCAATCCATAAAATAATAGGAATACATTTTGGTTCTTTCAACAATGTAAGTCAAAAAAAAGAGAGGAATCTTTCATCTCCTCAGAGTCCAGGAGCTGTACCACTACTTCCTTTCACCCACTCTTCATTTGGCTCATCTATTCAAGGCTTGAGGCTTCAATGGGAACAGGATCAGGGCCTTACTCCACAAAAATCAATTGAAATCAACAGGACTACTATCATAATAAGGCATGACAGTGTGAGGAAGACTAACAGTCAGGTGCTCAGATTGTATTGTTTTCGGGACAGGAACTGTCTCTTACTCTGTTTATGTTCCATTCCTAGCACAACAGGGCCCCAAATCTCTGTCAGGATTTCTAGACACTATCATGTAAATAATAATGCTACAATTGCCCCTTGCATTTATCCACAACATGACACAATATTTGATGAGCATGCCCATCTTAAAGTAGATGCAAAGTACCAAAACAGGCAACAACTCTTAGGAGGAAAAAGGAAAACATAACAATTTTTTTTAAAATGTATATGTATCTGAAATATCCCATATGTTAAAATCTGTGATTTTAGTTCATTATTCAAAGACTTTCCCAGTATGAGGCACTTTAATTTTTAAAATATTTTCCATCTAATATCCAACGGTTAGCATTTTACCTGTGTTTCATAAAGCCTAATATATGCTAATTTCACACCTGCCAAACATTCAAAAAAGAAACAAATATACAAGCTTCTAAAATATGCTGCCAATCACTAATGCAGAAAAACAAACCCATTTTAGTTATGCTAATATTATGTAACTATTTTAAGAATTAATTTTAGTATTATTGTAACATTTCTATATTTAGAATGCTGACATATAGTTGTTTAAGAGAATAATGGATCAAAACTGGAATATAATCCAATAGTTTTGGATTTTTAAAAATGGACCCTTTCAAGGATGGAAGGCCTAAAACTAGACCTGCACATTTTATTTTCATATATGTAACACGAGGCCCATGCTCTCTCATTGTATCTTCCAGCTTAGTTCCTGGGAGCAGGAGAAGTATTGAAATTCAGAATAAATTCTCTTAGAGGGATTGATCATCATTCCTTTTTGCTGCAAAAGAGCATGCAGAGAAAAAAAGATGCTCACTTTTTGCACATTTTTTCACTCTGCCCTGAAAAGATTTATAGTCCATGAACGACTATAGAGTGCAAACTCCCCCCCCACACCTCTACCCCAGCAATCTATTTGTAAGGCATTATGCTTACTGAAGGCACTTTTGGTAGCATCTCTTTTGGTAAAATATATTCTTTTTAAGAGTTCGGGGTAATCTTCCCCACCTTTCCCCTCAACTGTATGCTTTGGAATAGTTAGAATGATTGATCCCAGAGTGTAACAATACTGTGTCTGCTCATAAGAAGAGAATAGGGAGGCAGAGCGCAAGGATAGTATGATATACATGTAAACACTTATAAGCACAAACTATCCTAGCAAGCTGTATTTGATGTGGTTGGGTTGTCCAGAAGAGTAGATGCAATTAGAAAAGTGCCAGAGTTCTTGTTTTGGAGAAGTGATAAATTTTCAGAATTCTCTTAAAGGTAACTGAGCAAACTAAGCATGAACTGGGATACTCAGTCTTGACTGTATTTATGAACAAGAAACCTTTCTCTTAACAACTATAAGCTGAATTCATTTCAAAATATAAATTTTTTTCTCCTAAGCTTTGGTAATAAAAGTGTATTAGTCTAGTACTTTTTTTTATTATTTTTTTTAAAAGCCTATATTTCTAGCACATGAAGTGGCACTGACCAGATCATGCCTAGATTTGTGAGGCAGATGTCTCTGTAGCATATCCAAGTACAGCGTTCTTCTGCTCTGAAGGTCACTTGGATACTGATTTATAACAGTCTGATAAACCCAGTGATCTTCTTCACTCCAGCCAAAGTTCCTGTAAGCAATCAAATCCAACATAAATTTTAAATGGATTAGATATGAAAATCATAACATTTGCATTTGATTTCTTTCTCTAAGGCCTGCCCCTGCAATGGGCTCTGAGTGAGCATACCTCTGCAACTGAGTGGAGTCCTGTTAACATCAAAGGAGTTCTGAATTGATACGGGGGTCTTCCTTCATGTAACTCATTGCAGGGTCAGGGAACAGATATATAAATTGTCTTACTTACAGTAAATGGCATTTCTAAACATGGCTGTTTATCATGTCTTTATAAAAGTGAACAGTTTTTTTCTTAACTTGGCTTTATAGTAAAAGAGTATAGAACTATATTGCTTTTCTTACAGTAATTACAATAATATAATATTTTACAAGAGATGGAAAATATGGGGTAAAGAAGGAAGGCGCTCATATCTATCTAGGTTCTTTTATGGCATTCATTAACATCGTGTCTGTGCACCAATGAGATGATCTTATAGTATCTGAGTATGGCTTCAGGCCATACTTAAATTGATTTTATAAACTTCCTTGGCCAAAATGGCATGACCAAGGTACAGAGACTCAGAGGGACATAGAAATTTACAACCTTTTAAATTGGATGACATAGTAATCAAGTCTGCATTTAAGGTCAGATTATCCTTAGCCCCTGTACAGGTGCACAGAGGATACAAAAATGTTGCCCATACACAGGTCAGGTATGACTAGATTTATAGAGAAAATGAAAAAGGTGTGTGCTAGGACAAACAAGACAAAAGAAATCCATGCTTGTGAATTGTTCTTGGGGAAAAGAGAACAAAACAAAACCGCTTTTTTTTTTGGTCCTGGACTTTGTCCTCATCCTTCCTTAATGAGTTCAGCCCCTTCCCAACCTCAAGCTTATAAAAAAGAAACACACTTGCATAAAGTAAAATAAAGACAGCAGAGGGTAGTTTGCCCAAACTTCGAGGAGAGCAATCAGCACTCCTATTTTCTTCCACATCTCTCCCTATCTGCTGGAAGGAGGTTCCTGTATATCTAGAGCCATTCCTCAACAGGCTTCACCAGAACCCTGAACTACACTTCTGGCTGTCCTGGAGACCACAATTTCCAGCCTGCTGTGTTCACTTGGCCCCATGAAAGAGCAAGACACTGGCTAGAACCATAAAGAACCAGCTTACCATTACAAAGAGATGGAAGTTCCAGCCCTCCTTGCTTTAGGGTTGCCACCTCTGAGGTGCAAAAAATCCACAGGACATCTAGGATGATCCTGAGCCCATAAATCTGGACAGTTAGCAGTGTGCACTGAGCACCCTTACAGATTTCTCAGGACAGCTTTCTCAAAAAAGGGCTGATCTTGGGAAAACCTAGCCAGGAGGCAAACCTACCTTGTTCCCGGAACTCTGGCCTCAGCCCCGGAAACAGTGATAGTTGTATTGATTTTCCCAAACCCTAAACTGCTTCCCTTAAGCCTCTTTCTTGGTAAGGATATTTTTCTATTCCACAGGTATTGTTCCTGGAATAGGGGAGTGCTGACCCAAAGGGGTCCCTTCAGGCCCTAAAAGGCCATTACAGAAAGAAAGAAAATAAGATTGAGAGAGAGACAAGATACAGTGCTAACATATGTGAAAGTACTCAAGAAATGACATTGTGTAAAAGATCCCAACTGAAATATAATTGGTTCAAAAATGTCACTTTTGACCATTATATCCTCTATAATAAGTGTTGTAACAATATTTTATTTCCATTCACTAAGTCAAGGTGGCTCAGGAAGTTTCCACTGGTGAAGAAGAATACAATTTTTTTTAAAGGGCCATACATATTTATTGCTTGATTTCCAAGGCAGTTAAGAATGCCTGAGTTCATATCTAGCCCCTGTAGGCAAAATTTAACTGAGTATGAAATGAACATATGGTGTGAAACTAGCAGACAGATTCTAATTTAAATAAAAAAAGAAAGAAGGGGGGGGGGGAAAGAGAGGTGACACATGAAAGCAATTATGCAGATACAAAGGTGTGAATTGCCAAAAAGGTGTGTGGTTTATCCAAACTCTAGATTAATATGTGCAAAATGTAGCATAAACCTATTATGACTCAAACTTTCATCATCGTTCATATAAAGTTTTCTCCCTTTTGGTGAGTAGGGGCACCAATATGACTCAAAACATGTGGAACACGGATGCCTTGTAAGGACTGGTTTTTTGTTCTGTGTTTGTACAGTGTCTGGCACAATGGGGTTCTGGTCCATGACTAGGGCACCTGGATACTACAGTAATACAAACGATAAAAAAAATAAGTATTGATAGCAGTCTCAGCACACCAACTTAGTCACCGTTAGTCTCTTCATGCCTGTAGGCAATTTGTGGCTTGAGTCATGCTGGAACACATTTCAAACACTTTCTTTTGGGAGGCAGAATGGTATTCCAGTACTACTGGAAGTACATTCTGGCATTTTTGTTTAAAAGGACTTGAGCACTGATTACAGCTGAACCCAGGCAGCTAAAGAGGCCTTGATCTTGCAAGATGCTAAGCAATTTGCCTCCCACTTCCCAGTCTCACAGAAATTAGACCTATAAGGATGATTGGTTACTGTTTATGAAAGTTTTGCAGATCACATGGCTGAATGTGAAGCCAAATCTGTTGTCTTGCATGTTAACAGTGACTATACACACTATTGTACTGAATGGTTTAGGACTACGTCTGTGATTTGTATAGATGGTGTGCATTCACTGTCACTCCTACACAAAAAAACATGACATGATGTAAGTGCAAGGGGACCAGTCACCTCACAAATCATCTCTTTCTTCCCCTTAACATAATTGCTATGCTCATCCATAAGAACATAAGAATGGCCGTACTGGGTCAGACCAAAGGTCCATCTAGCCCAGTATCCTGTCTACTGACAGTGACCAATGCCAGGTGCCCCAGAGGGAGTGAACCTAACAAGTAATGATCAAGTGATCTCTCTCCTGCCATCCACCTCCACCCTCTGACAAACAGAGGCTAGAGACACCATTCCTTACCCATCCTGGCTAATAGCCATTAATGGACTTAACCTCCATGAATTTATCCAGTTCTCTTTTAAACGCTGTTATAGTCCTAGCCTTCACAACCTCCTCAGGCAAGGAGTTCCAGAGGTTGACTGTGCACTGTGTGAAGAAGAACTTCCATTTATTTGTTTTAAACCTGCTGCCCATTAATTTCATTTGGTGGCCCCTAGTTATTGTATTATGGGAATAAGTAAATAATTTTTCCTTATCTACTTTCTCCACATCACTCATGATTTTATATACCTCTATCATATCCCTCCTTAGTCTCCTCTTTTCCAAGCTGAAAAGTCCTAGCCTCTTTAATCTCTCCTCATATGGGACCCATTCCAAACCCCTAATCATTTAGTTGCCCAGAACATTTCAGCCCAGTTTTCATCTGAGAATAAATATTTGAATGGCAGAGGAAGTATGTGCAGTCAGAGGCCCAAAATTATGGAACAAACTTGTACAAGACATTAGGCTGAATGAGCGCTGATCTCTTTTCAGCATATGCTGCAAGACCCACCTATTTAAACAACCAAACTGTAACACCACTCATTGCAGAAGGAATCATCCATCAGCCATATTGCTATAAGGAAACAGATTAAAGGAGACAGATGGACAGCTTGGCTTTGTCGAGATTATGTGACATATTTTTAATATTATGAAGTAGTCAAACATTACAGTGGTGAGAGACCTAAAAAAACCTAAACTAGTTTAACATGAGCCTGGTACTAATTTCATTGAATCATGGAAGGGACCTCGAGAGGTCATCTAGTCCAGTCCCCTGCACTCATGGCAGGACAAATATTATCTAGATGATCAAATCTCCAATGATGGAGATTCTACAACCTCCATAGGCAATTTATTCCAGTGCTTAACCACCCTCAGCACACCCAATTTATCGTGTGCTAAATCTACTTTCTATGAGGTGGTTCTTACTCTGTGCAATTACTTCAAAAAGAGTAACATTTTTTTTTGCCATGTAAGCCTTCATCGCATTTCCTGGTCAATGAAGCCATGACCAACTGCCTCATTCTTAGCCTGCACACAGCTTTCCTTTTGTGCATGGGTAGTGTTTGCTAGTTAGCAATCCACTGCTGTCACACATAGATTGCTGCTGTCTGCACAATGGTCAGCTATGTTTGGCACTGATGGGTAATGCAGAGATGTCACTGTGCCCTACTTATGGTGTATTATGTGCAACTGATGCAATGCGATGCTTTAAAAAAAACCCACACACAATCTCTCTCCCCACCTTCCCCCGCCCCAATTTTAAGCTCTGGTCCATGAACCACTAAGGTGACCAGATGTCCCGATTTTGTAGGGATAGTCCCGATATTTGGGGCTTTTTCTTATATAGGCTCCTATTACCCCCCACCTCCGTCCCGATTTTTCACACTTGCTGTCTGGTCACCCTAATGAACCACCAATGGGCTGGGGACCTTGCTGACATCTGTAGAATGAAATATTTTGAGAATCAAGAAGTAGGAATGATGAGCCTGGAATGTAGTGGTAGTTTGAGATGATTTTCTCTTACAAAGTGATCTGCAGCATTAAAACATTTGAGAAGCACTGATCTACCGTACCTTCATTTTATACATTCACTGACTGACTATCCATGTATACTCACTCATATTTGGGTTATTTATTGTTGCTCATCATGTTTGCATATGTAGTTGTGAGAAGGTATGACAGCTGCCCTCTTGGCCAACACACTGGGGACTGAACCAGGGATCTCCAGAGCTAAAATATAAGCTACTACAGCTTGAGCTAAAGAGCCAAGGTTCTGTAGCAAGGAGCTGTAACAACTCATATCCTCTGTGGATAAGCAGAGAGGGAACTCCTACCATACATTCACCACTAGGTTACAAAGACATCTTTCCTAGCCTCCTTTACAAGTTCAATCCTTGAGGGGGCCACTTAGGGAACTGGGGTAAAAACCTGTCTGGGGATTGGTCCTGCTTTGAGCAGGGGGTTGGACTAGATGACCTCCTGAGGTCCCTTCCAACCCTGATATTCTATGATTCTATATTCCATATACACTATGTGAAGTCCAAAATAACCTCTTCCAGTGATTTGGCTTTAACAATAAAGGAAGCAATAATGTAACCAAGGTCACCTCACACCTTTCCCAAAGCTTGGCTCCTCATAGGGTTCCTCATTCAAGATTACTCAGCTTCTCCCTAGATGACTCTTTTGAGAGTCACTCCAACACAAAGAACTGTGACATGACACAAGTGCAAGGGGACCAGTCGCCTCACATATAATCTTTCTGCTCCATAACATAATTGCTATGCTCATCCAAAACATTTCAGCCCTGTTTTCATACGAGAATAAAGATTAGTCAGTCCCACCCTCCTTATTTCTGGCCATGATAAATGAGTAACCTGTCTCACTTAGGCAGTAGAACTGACTTAATCCTTTCCCAGAAAGATCAATACCAGCAGACAGAATGGAGCATTTCAAGCAAAATCTTACAGCCTCTTACAATAATGTTATTGTGCTATTTTTGTTCTGTTCAAAGCACTAATGATTACCACTGAATGAGAATCAACCTCTCTTTAGGGAAATAACTAAAGTACAAATGCAAAACAAGACTAAAATTGATTATTTAAATCAAGGTATCCTGTCAGCTGATTTAAATAATGAAAATCAGTGATTTAAATGGCTTTGATTTAAAATCAATCCATTCTGCATCAGACCACACCGCTGTGGTTAGTGGAGCTATGACAAGCATTCATTGCTAGTCCCTGGGTTGCCTGGCCAATTTTGGATCATGCTTTCTGGTTTCCACCATGCTTGTAGCTGTTGTTGCACAGTAGCTGCTCAACAGGCAATGTTATCCAGTCTAGCTCTACCCATATCAATTTATGCATAGGTCTTACTCCATTGGGTCTCTGATTATCTCTCAGAACCCTGATCTTTGACCTATCACTCCTCTCTGAATCAGTGATATGGAACATGAAAGATATTTCTGGTGCCTCTGTTGGTTTTGCTTTTTCATACATTTTATGTTCCACCTTTTTCCTTGCACCCAGCCTTCCTCCTGTGGCAGTGAGCAAGAAGCTAGTCATTTATAGCTTATTTTTACATTTCTCTTTATGAGGTCATCACAGCTATTTTATGCATTTAGGCAACAACTGACCCAGTATAGTGACCACCATGCACAGATGTCAGAAAATTGAAATACTAAGATTTAACAAAAGTCCAAAACAGAGTATCATAGCTTAAGAGATAAAAAGTCAGTCTTAACTTTGAGTTCTTTCGTCTCTATTAGGTTGTCACCCTTTGTCATTGTCAAAATTATATTTTAAATATTTACATATTTTAAAAGTGATCAAAATGTATTTAACGGGCAAACATTTTTCATTTATTTCCTTTCTCAAAATCGTTGTAGTGTTCTGTGCTGTTAAAAGCATCTGCACGGCATTCCAGAGATATTTGGAGCAATATGCATTTGTGATTATATAGGGTTTTTTTGTTAAACAAAAAACAAACAAAACCCCACTAAGTTAAAACTGTGAAATTAAAGGATAAAAAAGCAACCCAGTTGATTTTTTCCCTGATTTTCATTTACACTAGGACCACTTTACATCAATCTGGCAATGTAAAGGGACCTTAAGGTAAGAGAGTACCTTAAGGTAAGTACCATACTCTCACTTTAACAAGGGAAGCTTAATCTACAATTCATTGGAATGAGAAAAGGACAACATATATGCAGATCTGTTGCCCCCTGCTTATCAGAACTGTAAAGTGACCCTTGAAGGCAGGATAAAGCACCCCTTGAAAATACAAATGAAAGGGCTGGTTCTTTATTGCCTTGCACCTTGCGTAGCAATTAACACTTCTGACAAGCGAATACAAAACTGATATAAAACCACCACCATTAGGATAAGTGAGATTTCTGCTTGGTAGCATTTTATATCCACTTTTTGAAGATGTGATTGATTACATAAGGTGCAAGGCAACAGGGAATTAAGAGCAAAATATTTTGTATATAATGTTATTTATTACTTAAGTGTCATATGGAGAGGCATTAATAAGAATAAAGATAATATTCCAGATAGAATTTTTAAAAATAGCATGCAATGTGACAGATGGCTGTTTAGTTTTCCTACACTCCGTTAGAGATGAAAAACAACATTTTCATAACAAAAAAAAAGAAAAAAATAATCTGTTATGACAACTTTGATATATTTGCATTTAAAGATCACCCACACTAAATTAAGTCTAATGTTTCCCTAACAGAGGAAGTGCCAAGAGTTATAAGGGGTTTTTGAATCAAAATACTAGAAAGTAATACATCTTGCTTCACATAAAGTGCATTTAATGTAATAAAATTCTAACACTTATATATTGTGTGACAGTATTAATTAGGTGCAGATTTAGTGTCAACATTAAAATGTAATTCAGATATACATGAAATGATAGTATAATGTACAAATGTGCATCTCAAAACAAGTGTGCCATGAACAAATATTACTGACCTCAAGTCCATTTTTGCCCCCTCACAGAATTTAATGGATTTATATTTCAATACATCTTTCAAACAACCTATGATTATGCAGATTGCTCCCTTCCCACCAGTACTTGGAAGATAAAACTAAAAGCTAAACAGCATGTTTACTACTAATTATGTATATACAATATTAGTATGATGCCCTCAACCGTGGCCAGTCGAGCTGGTGCAACAGTCCTCAGTAGACTAAGCATGTTTGATGAGGATGATTAATATTATATTTAATGTTATGCAAGGACCTAAAACAAACACCAGAAATTCTAATGCACTGAAAAACATTGATTTGATTACTCCACTGTTTTCTAGAAGAAATCCCGAAAAAAGAGAGTTACCTTTTCTGTAACTGGTGTTCTTTGAGGGGCGCTTATACTTAATAAAATCACTTTTGTTTATTAACAAACCCAGAGTAAGTAATTAATACCTGGAGGAGCAAACAGCTGTGCATATCTCTCTATCAGTGTTATAGAGGGTGGACAATTTGAGTTTACCCTATATAAGCTTTATACAGAGTAAAACGGATTTATTTGGGATTTGGACCCCACTGGGAGCTGGGTGTCTGGGTGCTGGAGACAGGTAACCTACTGAGTGGTTTTCAGTTAAAGCCTGCAGCTTTGGGGGCGTGGTTCAGACCTGGGTTTGTGTTGCAGCAGACTGGCATGTCTGGCTCAACAAGGAAGGGTTCTGAAGTTCCAAGCCATCAGGGAAAACGGGCTCAGAGGTAATTCCAGCACATCAGGTGACAGTCCCCAGGGGGTCTCTGTGACTGAACCTGTCACAGGGGCTACTTATGAGCGATTACTAACATGAAAAAGGGCTTCACAATCTGGTCCAAAAGAAAGCTTACTAATGAGAACTGCCCTAATTAATACACACAAGGCTTGTCCACGCAGTGCTTTTGTCTGCACCTGAGGGGTGTACATCTTAGTCCACACTAGCACACTAGTATTGCACGCTAACTGGCCTGTGTAAACCCTGCTGGCAGGCACTAAAAGTTCCCTAGTGCACATGAATGGACTCCCATTTCAAACAATTAACATATACGAGGGAACTTTTAGATGTGCCAGCAGGATCTGCACAGACCAGTTAGTGTGCAATGTGCTAGTATGGACTAAAATTTACATCCTTATAATACAAACTAAAGCATCACATAGACAAACCCTAACATAAACAATGATATAAAGGAGTGATATCTTCATCATCCTCAGGATAATATAAAAGATGAAGTAAAATACAACATACTTCAAGTACATAAAAATCATGGAAATGTACGCTGAGAAGGGACCTTGAAATGTCATCTAGTCCAGCCCCCTGCACTGAGGCAGGACCAAGTATATATAGACAAGGGGCTCTAACTGGGGGTCATGAACTCTTAGGGGTCACGAGGGTATGTGGGGGTTGCTGGATGTCAGCCTCCACCACCAAGACCTGCTTCGCCTACAGCATTTAGAATAGTGTTAAAAGTGTTTTTAATATATAAGGGTGGGGGTCGCACTCAGAGGCTTGCTGTGTGAAAGGGGTCACCAATACAAAACTTTGAGAACCACTGACATAGATCATCGCTAACAGATGTTTGTCTAATCTGTTCTTATAAACCTCCAATGACAGGGATTCTGAAACCTCCCTGTTCCAGTGCTAAACTATTCTTATAATTAGGACATTTTTCTTAACATCTAACCTAAGCCTCCCTTACTGCAATCTAAGCAGAATACTCCTTGTCCTATCCTTTATGACCATGGAGAAATAATTGATCATGATCCTTTTTATAACAGTGCTTAACCTATTTGAAGACTTATCAGGTTCCTCCCTAAGCCTTCTCTTCTCTAGACTAAACATGTCCAATTCTTTCAACCTTTCCTCGTAGGTCAAGTTTTCTAAACCTTTCATCATTTTTGTTCCTCTCCTCCGGACTCTCCAATTTATCCACATCTTTCTTGAAGTATGGCATACAAAACTGGACACAGTATTCCAGATGAGGCCTTCTCAGTGCCAAACAGAATGGAATTATTACCTTCCATGTCTTACATATGATTCCTATTAATACATCCCAGAATGATATTTGTCTTTTTTGTAACTACATCACATTGTTGGGTCATATTCAGTTTGTGATCCACAATAATTAAGGCTACAACTCTGTCACAGAGGTCATGGATTCCATGATTTTACAAAGACCTCAGTGACTTGTACAAAATTCCAATAAATTCAGCCCTGGGCAGTGGGGCTCTGGGCTTCATTCTGTGATTTATTGTTAATTACCCATGTCCTGTCTGTGACTTTTAATAAAAATGCCTGTGCCAAAATTGTAGCCTTAACTATAATCTCTAGATCCTTTTCTGCAGTGCTACCACCTAGCCAGTTATTCCGCATTTTGTATTTGTGTAGTACTTTGCACTTGTCTATTGCATTTCACGTTGATTTTAGACCAATTCTCCAATTTATCAAGGTCCTTTTGAATTCTGATCCTGTCCTCCAAAGTGCACCATACTCCTCCCAGGTTGGTATCATCTGCAGATTTTATAAACACATCTTCCACTCCATTATCCAAGACATTAATGAAAATATTGTCTAGTGCCAAACCAAGAACAGACCCCTGAGAGACCCTACTTCATATGTCCCCCAGTTTGACAGTGAGCATCCCATTGACTTCGGATGACCATAGGATTACCTATATTCCTAAAATGCTTTGCTGGGTTGGGCCACAATTAGTTTATATAATATGCTATTTAGTACAATCTGAACAACATAAGCAAATATTCAATGTTGAGATATGTGCTCAGACTAAGTTTGTGGTTTGTTTTGTGTGGTCAGGAAAGTATAAGGCTGTAATTAGAATTTTGTATTATAGCGTTGGGATGAATTGGGGGTTCTGTGTGTACCACTTCTGAATTGTGGATTATTTTATGAAATTACTGTGTTATGGAAAGCCTATATGTATGTGGATCCACCATGAGTTAGTAGGGTTGTGCCATGTCTCTTCCAGTCAGAAACAATGGTGTGTGATCACCACTCAATGATCATTTATTCAAAGTAAAACACCTTGGGACAATGGGTTTGCTTTAGCTGGAAGAAGACACTTCCTCTTCTTGTCTGAAGGGAGCGGGGTTTGAGAGTAAAGGAAAATTACCAGGAGAGAAAAAAGAAGCAGGTGACCCAGCAGGAGTCTATAAAGTAACTCAGAGGGGGGGAAACGGGGAGAGAAAAGACAGTTCCCTTTTCCATAACTGGTGTTCTTCGAGATGTGTTGCTCATGTCTATTCGACAATAAGTGTGCGTGCTCGCCACGTGCACCGGTGCCGGAAGTTTTTCCCCTAGCAGTATCCTTAGGGGAGCGCCCTAGAGACCCCTAGAGTGGTACCTCCATGGCGCGGGTTAAGGGGCACTGCGCGCTTCCCCCACCCTCAGTTCCTTCTTGCCAGACAACTCCGACAGAGGGGAAGGAGGGCGGGATGTGGAATAGACATGAGCAACACATCTCGAAGAACACCAGTTACGGAAAAGGTAACAGTCTTTTCTTCTTTGAGTGATTGCTCATGTGTATTCTACAATAGGTGATTCCAAGCTATATCTGTTGGAGGTGGGAAGGAGTTCACAAACTCTCGGGACAGAGAACGGCCCTGCCAAACCCAGCGTCCTCCCCGGTCTGAAAGACAATTGCATAATGCGAGGTGAACATGTGAACTGAAGACCATGTGGCAGCCCTACAAATGTCCTGAATGGGGACATGGGCCAAAAAGGCAGCCGATGAGGCCTATGCCCTAGTCGAGTGTGCCTTCACAATTGGTGGTGGAGGGATTCCCAGGTCATAACAGGTACGGATGCATGAGGTGATCCAGTTGGAGAGCTGCTGAGTGGAGATCGGCCAACCTTTCATGCCCTCAGCTGAGGCGATGAACATTTGCGAGGACTTTCTGAATGGCTTAGTCCGCTCCAGGGAAAAAGCCAGAGCCCGTCTCACATCCAGCATGTGGAGGCGGCGCTCCTCACTGGACGCATGGGGGTTGGGGCAGAGGACTGGCAGAAAAAATGTCCTGACCCATGTAATAGGAGGAGACCCCTTCGAGAGGAACGAAGGGTGTGGGTGGAGCTAGACCTTATCTTTATGAAACACCATGTACAGGGGCTCGGAGGTCAGGGCCCTGAGTTCCAAGACCCGTCTAGCTGAAGTGATCGCAACCAGAAAG
This sequence comes from Trachemys scripta elegans, assembly GCF_013100865.1. Lineage (NCBI taxonomy): Eukaryota > Metazoa > Chordata > Testudines > Emydidae > Trachemys > Trachemys scripta. Next base: position 29,456,392 of record NC_048308.1, read on the forward strand.
GCCACCTTCCACGAGAGGTGTGACCAGGAGCACGTGACCAGCGGGGAAACGCCCTGCTCGTCCGCCCATCTGGAAAACCAAGACCACTTTGCCAAGTACGCTTGGCCGTGGAGAGCCACCTGCTTTCTAGGAGGACGCGCTGAACCCCTTCCGAGCATGTCCTTTCCTCCCTACCTAACTATTGAGCAGCCACGCCATGAGGTTGAGTGCTGCTAGGTTGGGGTGGAGGGGCGGTCCTGGGAGAGCAGGTCCGGGCGGGACGGCAATGGCCACGGCAGGGCGACCGCCAGGCCTGTGAGGGTCCTGTACCAATGCTGCCTGGGCCATGCCAGGGCAATCAGAAGGACCTGGGCCTTGTCCGTCTTTATCTTTTCCAGGACCTGGCCAATCAGCAGGAATGGGGGAAAGGCATAGAGAAACTGGCCTGACCAGGACAGGAGGAAGGCATTGGAGATAGCGACCTGTCCCAGCCTGCCCTGGAGCAGTGCTGAGAGGAGAAGTCCCTGCTCAAGCAATCCTCCCACGCGTTCCGGGCGCCTGGCAGATGGAAGGCCTGTAGACAGATGTCGTGGGCTACACAAAAGTCCCACAGTCTGAGGGCTTCGCGGCAGAGGATCGGGCCCCGCCTTGCCTGTTGATGTAGAACATCGAGGCTGTGTTGTCCGTGAGGACCCTGGCCACCCGGCCCTCCAGGTGCAAGCAGAAGGCCATGTACACCAGCCATACCACCCTGAGCTCCTTGACGTTTATGTGGAGGGTCAGATCCTGAGCCATCCCAGGTCCGACACGTCAGACACCAGTTCAAATGACGGGGCCCTACCCCTGAACGGGACACTTTGAAACATGTTTCTCAGGGAGGACCACCACCATAAGGAGGTGATCACTGGCTCAGGCACCGTGAGGACTTTGTCCATCCTGTCCCTGACCTGGGAGAACTCTGAGGCCAACCAGAGCTGGAGGGACCCCATCCTGAGTCTGGCGTGACAGACCACATACGTGCATGCTGACATGTGACCCAAGAGCTGGAGGCACGCTCTGGCTGTTGTCACCGGAAACCTTGTGATCATGTCGATGAGCCCCTTCAGGGTCTCAAAGCGTTCAGGACTGCCCCAGTAAACTCTATGCATTGTACCGGGACTAACATGGACTCGGTGTTGTTTACCAACAGGCCCAAAGTGGTGCACGTGGACAGAAGGAGCACCACGTGATCCCACACCTGCGACCGGGAGCTGCCTTTGACCAACCAGTCATCTAGATAGGGGAAGATCTGGACCCCCCTAGCGCCTGAGGTAGGCCACCACCACCGACATACATTTCGTGAATACCCTGGGGGGAGCTGACCGGCCAAACAGGAGGACCATAAATTGGTAGTGTTCCTGCCGCACCATGAAAACGGAGGAAGTGTCTGTGCCCCTCGAATATATGAATGTGGAAGTACACATCCTGCAGATCGAGGGTGGCATACCAGTCCCCGGGATCTAGGGAGGGGATGACTGAGGCTAGGGAGACCATGCGGAACTTGAGCTTCACCAGAGGTTGCAATGTGAAGAATGTCCAAAAGTTTATGTTAAGTCTTGCGACCCTCCTCTAAGGGAATCTGGAGCTAGTCATCCTCTTCATAAGCTCCTGGAACTGTTTAAAACAATACACATTAGAGGGCCAAGGGGGTATTATTGCTTCATCAGATGAAGATATGCTAGTTTGTGGAATCATGTTCTCATCAGCCCTTGCTCTTGTTACTCAAAAAGACTCCTTGTGAGATGGAAGATGGTTGGGAGGAACAGGGGATTGCTGACTGCTGTCTCTAGCACTCCCCATGGGCGTAACTGGGTGCTCTGGAAAATTGTTGCTGATAGGCAGCCCATTTCTTGAAGCATTTCTTTCAGAAAAAAATGTCAAGAGAGGCAGCTCTGGTTTGGTAATCGAGCAAGCCTCATACTGAAATCTGAGAGTCAGAAGAAGGTGTCACAGATATGGAAATTTCCTGCAATATCTTTGGAAGATCCTAATATAGTAAGTTTATGTATCATTGTGGGCCAGGGATTGTATGTAATTCCATGCAGGAGGGTGACCACAGCCCTCCAGGAACTATGAACGTTAGGGGGTGATTAGGCAGATTCAGGTTGTAACACCTCTCGAGAGGTCCTGCCGTCTGGAGAGGCTCACATATACTGGTTCAAACTGGATTCTCTGGAGACCAGAAAAAGAAAGGTCTCTTGGATAAACAACTAGTCTTTAAATTGACTCATGGCCTTCTTTTTGATACAGCAAATGGATAGAACTTTATGTCCAAGAGGAAGGCCCCCATTCTTAGTCTTTCCAACCTTACCCTGACACCTGACAGAGCCAGAGACTGGAGTTGGGGTGACCTTTGATAAGCTTTTTAGCATGTGTGTAGGTTCTTTAATTCTTTTGAATATGTTTTCTCTGTAATGCTTTCACCATAAGAATAAACATGCTTACTTATAAAGGACTGTGTGGTAACTTGTAACAGTGGGCAATTATGCTCTTTATAGCCCCTGAAGAGAGAGCAAAGCACAGATGTTGGTCTGTTTAGGTAGTCTGGCTTGCTGGAAATGACAGAAAAGGCAGGGAACGGAGCAGCCTGGAAAAACCCGTCAGAAAGGAGAGAGAGGTGACAGTTGGCAGCTTAAAAGTAGGTGCCTTTTCTGGACCACAGAAGACAAAAAAATACACATGCAGTTACCCTGAACTGTGTAAGTAAGAACATAAGACTGGCCATATTGGGTCAGACCAATGGTTCACCTAGCTCAGTATCCTGTCTTCTGACAGTGGCCCTTGCCAGATGCTTCAGAGAGAATGAACACAACAGGGCAATTATCGCATCCCAGTATCTGGCAGTCAGAGGTTTGTATCCTCTTCATGGACAGGGGTTGTGATCAGGGAAGTTGTCTGTCTCTTTTCATGAATACCAGAGAGCTAGACGGTACTGAAGAAAGTTGTGGTATTGGTGATGTACAAGGTTCTCATACAGAATCTTTCAGTGCTCATTAGTTGAGGGTACTCAGGTTCATCTGAGACAAACAAGTCTCCGGAGAATCTAAACTCCTATGGTGGTGGGTGGATCTGAGCTGAAAACTAGCGAGGCTCTGTGGTGGTAGGCAGCGGCACTGAGGATGACCTTTGCTTCTCTGGTACAGGTCTATCACCTTGTAATGCAGATTGAATACCTGAGGTAACGTGGGAGGAGAACCCACAGTCAGTGCCAATCTCTTTGAAGCAGAATTCTTAGGATCACTAATACCTTGGTAGTGTCAGGAAGGTACTGAAGCTGACTTTGGTACTAAGGAATACTGGGTACCATGTGGCTCAGAAGATCCTGGACTTAGCTGAAGAATCCTCAGTTCCAAGGGAGCCTGGTGGGATGCGAGGTCTCCAGAACAGTAGGTCTTTGTGGTGACCTAGGTTTCTTGGCACCAACTTTTCTTTGAGGAGACCTGGAACTCTTCTTTCCCAAAGTCGTGGTGTTGTACACTGTGGTTATGTCCCGCAAAAATATAGCAGGTGAGCAGACTCAGGAGGTCAACAGCATACTGTGCTCACTGGAGGACAGCTTTACAGGGGTGATTGTGGGGTGTCTGGGCCCCCATATCGGAGGCAGGTTGAAGGGAGCGCTCCATCATCAGAAACCTAATCTTAATCTCCCTATTTTTCTCGACCTAGTCTTAAACCCCAAACAGATTTTATGCTCATGGGACATGAGTGTCCCCTAAGCAGTGGATACAATGAGAGTGATAGTAGAATCCCAGCAATGTTTAAATCTCATGCATTTAGGCATACCCTGAGGATAAAAACTCCCAAAGGGGAAGAGCTCCCTTGGGGAAGGGGGAGAGGGGGAGAAGATCTGACAAAGAAATCTCCTCAATCAAAACTAAAAGCTACTGAAAACTAAAGACAAAAAAAGCCTAACAATAAATGAAGACTAAAGCTATCCTTAAAGGGGAATCTAGCTAGAAGAAGGCACTACAATATGCTCCTCTCAGGCAAAGGCGATTGAGAAGGAACTGAGGGCATTTTGCCCAACACTCATGGGGCATGAAGGCATGAGGCTAGCTAGGGCACATGTACTATGTCAGGAGTCGGCAACGTTTGGCACACGGCTCGCCAGGGTAAGCACAGGGAAGCGGCGTGGGCGAGGGATGTGCTGCCACGGCTTCCCGCCGCCCCCATTGGCCCGGGACGGCGAACTGTGGCCAGTAGGGGCCGCGATCGGCCGAACCTGCCACATCAGCAGGTAAATAAACTGGCCTGGCCCGCCAGGGTGCTTACCCTGGCAAGCCGCATGCCAAACATTGCCGACCCCTGTACTATGTTATGACTATAGCATGGTTGCAATAGTACATTAAGGGAGAACACTAGAGTGAGACAAAACAATTGTTTGCAAACTTTCAGAATAGCCATTTGTTCTTGATCTTTTTGTTCACTTTTTCTCAGACACGGTTTTTCATCACATGAATGTTTGAGGCTACTTTGGGTGTGAATATCCATATTCAAACACAAATTTGAGTATCTGCATAAGAATATTACAGGAAGTGACCTCCCCTGCTTATAATACTCTAGCCATTAAGTCTGGGAGTAGAAACAGTACCATCTGAATTTAGTGACCAATAGTTCATGTTGTAGTTGAGGTAAATACTTTGCATAACTAGAGGCTATAAGAATTTCTATTACAGTGTTTGCAAATTATGTGCAATTCTGCAAATGTATTTGTAATTATTCAAAGAGTAAAAAGGGCTAAATTAATCAGAAAGTTTTTTCCTACAATTAGTTTGCCCAGCTCTAATGGACACGAAGTGTCCCACCATGACAGCTGGTAATCATGTTTGGTAACAATTTGAACCCTAGCAATAAGCTATCATATGATGGAGATAAAGGAAGCTTTTTGTACCTTCCCAAAGATACTTGTTCACATTTTCCTGCATTTCTAGGCTACTATAATTGACTAAATTGACTATTTATAGTGCTAAAGCTGACAATTTTGCATGGGATGCAAGAGGAGAAAAACCCCCACAAAGATTCATCTTCATTCTTGGTAAAGAAATATTTTAAGACCTGCCAATTTTATTTATTTTAAATAAAATGACTCTCAGATTCAATGGTCAGAAGGGAACATTATCATCATCTAGTCTGACCATCTACATAGCAGGCCATAGAACCACACCCAGTAACATCTCCATCAATTTCATAACTCTAAATAAATCTCTCAGAAAAATATCCAGTCTTGATTTCAATATTTCAGGTGACTAGAATCCACCATGTCTCTAGGCAAATTGTTCCAATGACGAATTACTCTCACTGATGGATCTCCACCTTCATGAGAAGGGAAATGGAGAAGTTCTTTAGGTCTCCAAGAAGAGATCTGGAGGACCTTCAGGAAGAAGTTTGTGATTCATCCTGATCCACTTATGACTTTCAACTGAAGTTCTGCAGCTCCATGACAAGGTTCATCAGCTTCGCATAGACAGTCAGAGAAAGTATGATTCAGCCTCCTGGGGATTCATACATACTTTTCCCTTCAGATACATTAGGGGTGTTGCACATAGCCAGGCAGAATGTCCTGGAACATATAGTTTTAGTTTAGCTTTCGTGAATATCCAATATATCATCTAAAATATGTGAAAGTTTGAGTACACTACAGATAATATTTAAACAGATACCACACCTCTCTAGATGCCAAGAGATGTCAGACTTTTATCATGGTGAAAACATGGCCCAAATTTTAAATGTGGCACTTGCTTTCATACACATCTTTTTTCCACTAGAAGTGTCTATAACCATTATTTGGTTTCAGAACTGAAACATGGCAATTGTCCTATACATAATAACTCCTCTCAGGCAGCTGCTTCCTCTGAAGCAGATTTACCAAGAGTTAATCCCTAGCTTTATATCCTCTAAAGAATATAAACAACTCATAAGGGAAGTTACCCTCTTCAACTCATAATCCCCAGATATCCTTTACAATAGCCAGAACAATGTAAACTGGATGCGCTGTTGAATCTGCAGATAGACAGACTGCAACAATACCACTGAATGAGATGTCAACTTCCCTAGCATGTCAACCATATGATTGCTGATTGTTGTACCAGACACATCCAACTATACAGCGGGGCTAGATTTACTTGACATACTCTGATATTTTATTCATTTGAAAGGACACTGCACAGTATGCACATTTTGAATATACAAATAAGTAGTTTAATATTCAATTCCTCTTTCAGTTATTTAGATAATTTAGACATTTGCCTGTATCCTTAGAGCTTGAGGTAAAAAAGGTGTTTACAGACTCAGCAGTTTGATTGTGGCATATTTCAGGATTTTCTATAACAAAATATATGTCCCAGCAGCAGTAAAAAGGAGGCTTTAATTTAATAAAACTACATAATCCAGCCTCTCAAATTAAAAATGCTACCTACCAATAGTAGCCTCAATTTCATAATTTGCTGTTTCCTCAACTATGCAGTTTGGTAGTTTTCATTATCTGTAATATTTACTTATTTTTTCATTTCTTAAACAAGAAATGAAACACTCACCTATTCCAACTCTACCAAGAAAAGGAATAACAGCTATCTCAGCATCTGAGCCTGACTTTTATCTCTTATAAGTCTCTTTCATCCATCCACTGACAGGGGGATTTTACCTTTTCCTTGGAGTTAGCGAGTAACTAATATAAGATGCACACCCCCCAACACTTATATGAAAAAGGGGCAACACACATAATTCTGAACTATGTTTGGAACAGCTAACTAAATTTTAAGACTTTGTAATTCTATTTCAGGGTTCTCAAATTCAGCTGAGAGTAAATTTAGAGCTTCTCTACACATCAGACGATGGCAAGCTAGGGTATGGGTGAGCACTAACCTGCCATGCTCTAACTGTTTACGTGCACCCTGCTGAAACAGGACTAGCTCAAAGCACTCCAATGAACTGTTAATGTGCATCAGCAGAGTGCACATGAACAGTTAGAGCATGGCACGCTAGTGCAGGGTAGATTCACACACCAGATTGCCACAGTCTAATTGTTCATGTAGACAAACTCTTTATAAAGTACTCCATAGTTATCAGAATTTTGAAACAAAATTATAGCCTTGTAATTAAACATTTGGTCTCTACTATCCCTAAAATAAAATAATATTTCTAAAAAGAGTTATACAATACCAATGTTATCAATTCTCATCATTTTTGTTGTTACTATTTTTACTACTGTAGCCTGTACAAGTTTTAGACATGGACCAGTACTCCACTGAGCTAGGTGCAAACACAAAACAAAACAAAAAACAAACAGTCTTAAAGACCTACCTCTTGGGGGCAGCTAATTCTCTTTTTTTAATGGTCCCTTTAAAAGAGCTCCAAACTAGACCTATAAATAGCTTTTATAATATGTCTTCATGGTAATCTACTGCTGCAATGATCTGCACTTCATGAAAAGATTAGGACTCTGCTGTCACACGAGTGTTTATATTTTAGATTTCCCTAAGGAAGGAAGTGCAAATGTTTTTTCCTAATGTGAAATAATTACCATACAAAAATAACGTTCAAAGGAATTTCTATCCATAGAAGGACAAAGCCTGTGAAGATGACATTTGCTATACGTCATACTGTTGGTTCATTAATCCATAAAGAGTTTTGCTTATTATTTCAGGCAAGTTCTTTTGAAAAGAGTTGCAATTCTCTCTGCTGTGCAAATAGTTATTGACTATTTAATCCCATAGAACTGGATAGTGAGTCAACTATGTATTCTACTCAACAAAAGGAATAATTCTCCTACAAAAAGGAACTACAGTCTCTGGAGATGACAGAACACAGAACAGTTTGTTATCCTGCCCTCAAAAAATGAATCAAAACAGATTTTATTACCTGGATATTACTTTTAACTGTTGATCAATCTCTTGAAGTTTAGACCAATATTCATCTGCAAATTTATGGAATTCATTAAGGATTGAAGACTTCAAATCGGGGTATGGACATTCCAAGGCCAGTAACTGTATAGGAACTTCATGAAAAAGGCCAGTTTTCTCTTCAAAAGAGTATATTAGTACCTGAAAGAAAAAAAAATCAGTTATCAGTGGTCAAATACATTTTTTTATGTTGTGGAGTAACTCAATTAATTTGGAAATGTGACCATTCTCTTACTTTAGTCTTACAGTCTTCAAGCTCTTGTTCCAAAGCCAATTTTTCTTCATTAAGTAATTCCAAAATTGTTTTCTGTTGTTCCTTCACAAAGTCTACCTAGTTTTATGAAATATTAACAGTTAAAACTAATATTCTTCATATCAAAACTGTCATTTAGAAGCAAAGCCTAATTTTCTTCTACCATACACCAGTTTTACACAAGTGTAACTTCCCCAGAATTAATCCAGATTTACACTGGTGTAAGTGTGAGAATAATCAGGTGCACTGAGGTTGTTGATCATGGCCTTAAAAATTAATAGCGACAACATTTTCCGATAGTATATGCATCTTAAGATTACATTTCACACTTCTTTTAAAAGGCTTTGAAACTTTTTTCTCTCCCTCAAAAAAATAATAAGCAAAAGAAAATATTATAAAATTCAAAACAGCAACGAACTGTAAAAGTGAAGTTACCAACCTGCTCTAACACCTTGATTGGAATAAACTCATATTCCATGCAGGATTTCTGTGAAGAGTAGCACTGCATTTCAGACAGCCTGTATTTCAAATCCTCTCTCAGTTGCCAGATGGGATCTACTGTATTTGTTTGATATGTATCCCGTTCCTTTGTTAACTTATGTGCTATAGACAGTTAAACATAAAGCTTTCTCAAAAAAAAAAAAACAAATATTTACTACATTGTTCTGTAGTTTATCTGAAATGGTGAATACATTTGTTTTTAAAAACCCCACTTAAATTAATCAAGAAATCAAGTGAAAATTCTTACCCAAGTCCCACATATCCAAAAGAAATTCACATTCAAGGCTCCCTTCATCAAGGAAAGTTTGTATTTCTGCTTCCACTTTATGTCTGAAATGTATAATTGAAACTTATGCAAAAACTTTAATTTCTTACTCATATAAACAAAGATAGAAAACAACCACCGCCCTACATACAATTAATGTTATAATTGAATAGGGGGAAGACTCTGTATAGAAGGCAATTAGGTGGGCTGGGGCAGAGATTAGGCAAGTCAGCAGAATACAGGATACATATCAGGCCCTCTGGCACCATGCCTATTCCAAAGAAAAGACCACTTTCCTTTGGATTCCCCTCTGTCATGCCAATCCCTGGAGGCAACCCTATCCAGAGGGGTCCCGGATACTGCAACTCCACTGGGGCTGCACTGTTTCTGAATGACAGGAGCAAGGCTTGGGGACACAAAATTGGAGAGTAGGCATGATGTCTCCATGCCTCCCACTGATTCTCTATGATCCACAATAAGACCCACTACTAGTCATTCAGTCACAAAGGTCTAGTGACCTTGCTAGGCAAAAATGAAAGTACTCTACAAAAGCAGTAGGATACTTTAACTTTAGGCTGCTCTACAAGAGAAGAGTAGAATAAGTCTCCTTTGCATTCAAGAGAAGTGGGGGGAAAAAGACACCTTGAATTACACTCTCCTAGAAGAGATTTGCAGGATTAAAAGCTGATCTGAGGTTGGCTATGGAAACTACCATCCCTTGGACAAGAGTGCTGCTACTGATCAGCGGAGGGTGGTGATAAATGCAGACCCTCAGAGCATTAAGGGCCCATTTCTACTTGAGTTTTGTATGCAAAGTGCTTGCAGAATCAGGCATCATGTCATCTAAACACTTTGGGGAAAAAATAAAACCTAGGAGGCAGTCAAATATATAATTCCAAGGAAAAACCTGATGGTATTTCCGTATTTTACCTCAACAAAATGAAGAAATATCTTCTGAAGTACATTAGTAGTGCAGTGGCAGCAAGAAGCTTATTCACCATTATTAATTAGGGCCAAATCATGCCTTCAGATATAAGCAATGACCATACCACTCTTTTTGAAATAAGTGTGAGTTGCATATCATATTTGAGGACAGAATGTGACCATTTATAAAGAATTAAACATTAGGGGCTCCGGAGTGCGGAGTTGCCAATATTCCAATACGTTCTAGGCTGCTCAGATATTGATTGATAGCCAAATATTTGGCTGTGAATATGTGACTGAGACAGAACACCCCACCCTCCCTGTCTTTACCTATCTTTTTCTTATCTGTAAACTCAGTTTAGACGTGGGTAGTTACAATCTCCCACTCTTTTCAAATACTCTACACCTACTGCTATTCGATTACAGTAACTCCTCACTTAAAGTCGTCCCGGTTAATGTTGTTTCGTTGTTACGTTGCTGATCAATGAGGGAACATGCTCGTTTAAAGTTGTGCAATGCTCCCTTCTAACATCGTTTGGCAGCCGCCTGCTTTGTCCACTGCTTGCAGGAAGAGCAGCCCGTTGCAGCTAGCTGATGGGGGCTTGTAACCAGGGTGGACCGGCAGCCCCCCATCAGCTCCCCCTAAGTTCCCTGTGCTGCAGCTGCCCTGCAAGCTATCAATCGGCAGCTCAGCCGTCCCTCCCCCCACTGCCATGTACTGCTCCTGCCCTCTGCCTTGGAGCTGCTCCCAGAGACTCCTGCTTGCTGTGCAGACAGGGAAGTGGGGGGATAATGTCAGGGTGTCCCCCTCCCCCCTGCTCCTGCACCCCGCTTACCCCTTCTCCATATACAGCAGGGAGGGGACACAGACGGAGAAAGACAGAGCGAGCTTGGGGCAGCAGCTGCTGTCTGAACTTCCTGATGCACTTAAAAAGACAATGCACTTAAGAGTGGGTCAGCTTACTTAAAGGGGCAGTATGCATCTCTCTCTCTCTCCCACACACAAGGTGTGTGTCTGTCTCTGTCTGCTATGCTGTCTCCCCTCTCTCGTGTTCGTGCTGCCTTGAGTGAGAGGCTACATTAACAACACTGTGTTAACCCTTGAGGGCTCAGCCGAGTGCTAGTTCATCATTTAGCAGCAAGGCATTCCCTGGGAAATATCCCTCCCTCTTCCACCCTCTAACTTCACCACCTCAGCCAAGCTTCACAATCATCATAGCTGTGAATAGTATTAAATTTTTTGTTTAAAACGTATACTGTGTGTATATCTATATAATATATAGTTTTTTGTCTGGTGAAAAACATTTCCCTGGAACCTAACCCCCCCTATTTACATTAATTCTTATGGGGAAATTGGATTCGCTTAACATCGTTCGCTTAAAGTCGCATTTTTCAGGAACATAACTACAACGTTAAGCGAGGAGTTACTTTTTCTTTCAAACAAGCAGTCTATACCAACATTTTTGCTATCGAAGTATTTCTTTTATAATCTCTAAGATTTCCCAGTTATTACCTGTTCTCACTCAGTCGTTTATGCTCTTGCCACCAGATCTGGTGGTGCTGTTTCAGCAGCATTTGTTCTTTGTTAATTTTTGAAACTTGTTCTACTCTTTTAACCTGTGTGAAAAAGCAAAAAGAAAAAATTCTTACTAGTATTGAAATTAGTTTGGTATATTTACAAAATGGCTTCCCCAAATAAACAGTTGATACTAGGTTGCATGAACCTATGTGCCCTCGCAAGCACATCTTTGTGAGAAACAGAGCTGACTGAAAATTTAAAACAAATTTTTCTTATAAAAAATGACGTAGGAAATTTTCATGAAGGCTTTACTTTAGTTTTTCCATTTTTTGATGAAAATTAAACAAAGGAAAAGCAAAAAAAAGTCAGTGCTTTTTTAAAATTATTCCCCCCCACACACCTTTAAATCTTTCTGCTCCCACTCCCCTTATTCAGTGGCAAAATGGAAAAAGGAAAGGGGAGACGAAAGAGAGAGAGTGAAAAAGGGGAAAAAGGGAAGTTGACACTCCCACCCCCAGCCAATGTAAAATAATTTTTTTTAGCTGAAAATGTTCAAAGAATGTTGATGAATGAAAAATCATTTCTATTGGAAATATGTAGAAAAAAAAATGAAGTTTTCAGATTTTTTTCACAAAAAATTATTTCCACTTTTCAACCAACTCTAGTGAGAAACAACATTTTGATCTAAATTGAGAAATTGCTCCTATCTCCTAGGCGCTTGTCTCTTCGTCCTTCGCAGTGCACACAACTGGATCAGTGATACAAGCAGTCCACATAAGGGAGGAAGGAGACAATTTATAACTCTTCTGTCCCTACAAGGGCAGATAAGGCAAGTGATAATTTTGCCCTTTGTTAACTAGCATAACTTTTTATCCATCGAGTGATAAAGTAAAAACCCTATTTTAAAACTAATATTTTTCACTTTAAAAACTAGCAAATATTTAAGTCTTTCAAACATAGCTGAGTTAAAAATATCTTTGAGCAGAGAGTCACTTTTAGTTTTCTACAAATTACTTTCACCTCATATAATGCCAGACTGTTGAGCTCTTACTTACATTTGTGAGCACTTATGTAATCTTATTGAAGTGAATGGGGCTGTGACGTTGCACTCCATATGTTTATGGAAATATGCTTATGAGTATGAATATAATGTAACTGAACTATGCTTTATGCCAAAAGGTCTCTTGTAAGGCACCATTACAAAGCTTATAATCTACTGAGTGTGTTAATCCTATTTGTATGAATGTATCATTCTTGTATCTGTAGCTAGAAATATGAAGTATTACTCTGAAGTCCTATTGTAATTATGCAAAGTGTGGGCCATTAATGGTGGTTTAGAATCTTGATGGCTCCCACTGACCAGGACAATTGGTTGTAAATGGCTCTGTTTACTTGTAAGCCTTTCTGTATACCTGGGTGCCAGCCAGTGAGTAATGAAGTCTCACAGGAGATGTGAACACGTCACATGATACTGAAATCCATCTTAAACCTGTTGGTTTTCCATTTAGAAGGAAGGGGTGGAAACCCAGAGAGAGACAAATGATTGCCGCCTTATGCCAAAGATATAAAAGTGGGTGGAAGAGAACAAAGGGGGCTGAATCATGAAAAAGCCCCTAGTTACCACCTGAGCTGGAACTAACAAGAACTGTACCGGGGAAAGGATTGGGCCCAGACTAGGAAGAAGTCTATTCTGTGAAAGAAGCTATTGGAACATCTCTGTGAGATTTACCTGTATTCAGTTTCTTAATGTATTAGGCTTAGACTTGCGTGTTTTCTTATATTTTGCTTGGTAACTTACTTTGTTCTGTCTGTTATTACTTGAAACCACTTAAATTCTACTTTTATACTTAATAAAATCGCTTTTGTTTATTAACCAACCCAGTGTAAGTGATTAATACCTGCGGGAGCAAACAGCTGTGCATATCTCTCTATCAGTGTTATAGAGGATGGACAATTTATGCGTTTACCCTGTATAAGCTTTATACAGAGTAAAATGGATTTATTTGGGGTTTGGATCCCACTGGGAGCTGCGTGTCTGGGTGCTGGAGCTAGCTAACCTGCTGAGTGATTTTCAGTTAAAGCCTGCAGCTTTGGGGTAGGGAGGCGGGGGGAGGGTTCAGACCTAGGTCTGTGTTGTGGCAGACTAGCGTGTCTGGCTCAACAAAGAAGGGTTCTGAAGTTCCAAGCCATCAGGAAAAATGGGCTCAGAAGTAATTCCAGCACATCAGGTGACAATGCCAAGGGGGTCTCTGTGACCGAACCTGTCACAGGGGCTACTTAAGAGTGATTACTAACATGAAAAAGGGCTTCACAATCTGGCCCAAAAGAAGGCTTATTAATGAGAACTGCCCTAATTTAATACACACAAGTCTTATCTACACAGTGCTTTTGTCTGCACCTAAAGGGTGTACATTTTAGTCCACACTAGCACACTAGTATTGCACACTAACTGGCCTGTGTAAACCCTGCTGGCAGGCACTAAAAGTTCCCTAGTGCACATGAATGGACTCCCATTTCAAACAATTAACATGTGCTAGGGAACTTTTAGATGTGCCAGCAGGATCTGCACAGACCAGTTAGTGTGCAATGTGCTAGTATGGACTAAAATTTACATCCTTATAATGCAAACTTAAAGCATCACATAGACAAACTCTAATATAAACAATGATATAAAGGAGTGATATCTTCATCATCCTCAGGATAATATAAAAGATGAAGTACAATACAACATACTTCAAGTATATAAAAATCATGGAAATGTACGCTGAGAAGGGACCATGAAAGGTCATCTAGTCCAGCCCCCTGCACTGAGGCAGGACCAAGTATACATAGATGAGGGGCTTTAACTGGGGATTATTATACGGGGGTTGCAAACTGTCAGCCTCCACCACCAAGACCCGCTTTGCCTACAGCATTTAGAATAGTGTTAAATATGAAAAAAATGTGTTTTTAATATATAAGGGGGGATCACACTCTGAGGCTTGCCGAAAGGGGTCACCAATACAAAAGTTTGAGAACCACTGACATAGATCATCCCTAACAGATGTTTGTCTAATCTGTTCTTATAAACCTCCAATGACAGGAATTCTAAAACCTCTCTAGATAACCTGTTCCAGTTAAACTATTCTTATAATTAGGAAGTTTTTCTTAACATCTAACCTACGCCTCTCTTGCTGCAAACTAAGCAGAATACTTCCACCCTAGCTACGCTACTGTGTTCTCCTTTATGGCCATGGAGAACAATTGATCACAATCCTTTTTATAACACTGCTTAACGTATTTGAAGACTTATCAGGTTCCCCCCTAAGCCTTCTCTTCTCTAGACTAAACATGTCCAATTCTTTCAACCTTTTCTCATAGGTCAGGTTTTCTAAACCTTTTGTCATTTTTGTTCCTCTCCTCTGGACTCTCCAATTTATCCACATCTTTCTTGAAGTATGGCATACAAAACTGGACACAATATTCCAGATGACACATTTCCAGTGCCAAATAGAATGGAATAATTACCTTCCATGTCTTACATATGATTCCTATTAATACATCCCAGAATGATATTTGTCTTTTTTGTAACTACATCACATTGTTGGGTCATATTCCGTTTGTGATCCACTATAATTAAGGCTACAACTCTGTCACAGAGGTCATGGATTCCATGATTTTACAAAGACCTCAGTGACTTGTACAAAATTCCAATAAATTCAGCGCTTGGCAGTGGGGCTCCGGGCTGGACCGTGAGTTTGGGGCTTGAAACATCCTGGGGCTTGGATTTCCCTCACAGCAGTTCTAATGCATGGCCAGGAAGGGGCACTCAGTAGGATCTGTGAGAAAAGTGAAGTAAATAAACATGCTGTGTTTTCCCTCATCTGTTGGAGGAAGGAGGAAGTTCATTGTGAAGGTGCAGAGCCTGTCGCTGTCAAAAGAAATGTCCTGAGTGGGGATTAGGGTATAGTTAAGAAGAGTCCCCTAATTTGGCATTTCCTTGCTTTTAATGATTTGTCTTGGGGAGTGGATGTCAAATTTAACCAACTAATTAATCCCTTTTAAATAAAGTTTTTGTGTACGGAGGTTTTTTTTGGGGGGGAGGGGGGGAGAAGGGAGGATTGAATACAGCAAGAGTAGGGAGGTTTTGGATGGAATGGGAGACAAAATTTCCCTCAGCTTCTCTATGCTGTGGGATATGGAGGAAAGGGAAACAGCAGAGTACAGAGGACCAGGAGAAGCAAATTATAGTGGAAAGGGAGCCTCAGTGTGTCTGTTATTATCCTCCTTCAGTCCAGCACAACAGTGCCCACATTCTGAGGGCCAGGGTCAGCTTGTCAAACAACAAATCTGTTCCACTGTTCCAGCCATGGCTGCTCAAAGCAAAGGCCCCTTTGTCAAAGTCAGACAACTTTGACAGTCTTGTGAGCTACCATCACTGGAGCTTGTATCTCCTTTCCTCTGGGAGCCCCAACCACTACTCCTCTGACAGACCCAAAGAGGGGGAAAAAGAGACCCCCCTATCAAGTAAGGAAAAGGTATGCTGAGCTGAGAACTGGGAGACCATGAGTTAAATATTCATAGCCCTTAACAAAAAAAGCAACATAGGGGAACACCTTTTTGATATTGTGCAGGTTTCAATGTACAGTTTTACCGCCTACTTGACTGGAAGAGACTTGTGAAAAATGAAATACCAAAAGACATAAGACTAAAATTTAGTTTTAAGTTTGAATGAGCTCAACAGAATTCTATGCTACCAGCTCATGAAGTAATAATATCTGCCAACTCTTTTGATAAATTATACCCGTACCATTAAAGGAAACTATACTATAAAGGAGACAAGTATTCCTGCTCTCATTCAATGTCACCTCTTTGCTCACAACTTCTTTTTGCAAGATTCCTTTCCTTGTCCTGAGGCCCAACAGACAATACTGCATATATTCTGATTAAGGTTTAACAAATAACATCCGCAAAATATAACTAAAATGCATAAAGCAAAAATACAACATACCACATAAAAACCTAAGGTTCAGGGCCAGCTCCAGGCACCAGCGGAGCAAGCTCGTGCTTGGGGTGGCAGATTCTAAGGGGTGACATTCTGTCCAATCCTAGGGTGGCACGCACGCCCCCTTTTTTTTTCCTTTCTTTTTTTTTTTTGGTTCGCCGCTCCGGCCACCCTGTAGGGGGCGGCAGCGCGGAGGAGGGGAGCGCCCTGCTGGGAGTGGGCTGCACGCGCCGTCTGCCCCAACCGGTGCCAGGTCTGCAGCAAGCCCGGCAGGGCAGCCCGCGTCCTTCCTTCCCCGCCAACCAGAGCGGCGTGGAGCCCTCCCGGCAGGTGGTGAGGCGGGAGGGGCCAAGTGGTGAGTGCCCCGGCTGAAGGAAGCCCTGGCCGCCCCCCTTTTCTCTCTCCCCCCCTCCCTCCCCCTCCCTCCCCTCCGCTAGCCGGAGCACGCACTCCGCTGCCCCTGGCACCCTGACTCCAGCCACCCCGCACGGGTTGTTTTGTTTTTTTTTGCTTGGGGCGGCAAAAAAGCCAGAGCTGGCCCTGCTAAGGTTACTTTGCTAAGTAACATATTACATTTATTAAGTGCTGGTCACTGAAATTCTGAATTGCAATCTACAAGAACTCCTTAATCTTCTAAACAGGACTTTATCCTGCAATTTTTAGACAAAATTTCCCATTGACTTCTTTGGGAAGTTTACTCAAATAAAGACTCAGAATCAGGCCTTGCGTTTGCCAGACAAGATCCACTCACGCGGGCACATCCCTCCCACATAGAAGTTGGGAATCAGCTGCTTCTGCAGCACGGCATCTCCCCTGCCCTTCCCAAGAGCTCTATGGAAGGCGTTCCATGAGATTGGGATTTATGCAGAGTAATTGGTGAAGTTTGGGCTGACAATGATCAGGCCACATTAGGAGGGATGAAACCCAGGGATGTACTGTCTTACTGCATTTGCAGTTATCTGGGAAAAAACAATATAGCCACATTGGATGTTACTGTGGGAGGGGAGGGTGAGCATAGTTCATAATGATTTAGTTTTCTTTTATGCTCTATGTAACGATAGTCCTAACCCAAAAGAAACTATTATAGTGAATGACTGATGTCAGTTTCTTTTGAAATTTAATTTTATTACCTTTATTACCTACCAATAATCAGTAAAAACTGCCATAAACCAAAAAAAGCCCTACTTTTACAAGGAATTATTACTTCTGTGTTTTTCTGTACCTGACCTTTATATTTGTGCTGAAGAATCTATTAGCAACTGCAAAGGAAAGAAGGAAGCCATATAGAACTAGCAGCACATTCTCCTGAATGGCAGGCAGGAGTCTACCAGAATATCCACATCCTCTCTCCAGGATTAAAAGTTATTTTCTTAAAATGTGATTTTTAAAAAACATTATGGAGTCTGGTATATTTTCTTTTCCTCATAGAAAGCACAGTTTTTCCTTTTATGCCAAGTTCTTTGCAAGCTAAAAATCAAACCACGTATGTCTGGACACCCTTGATATCTCATGAATCCAAGAATCTCCTTAAATTACTTGAGTACAAAAAAAAGCATGCAAAATTAACCACAATACAGTGCAAGACAATTTCCATGTCTCAGCAACCTTATGAAACAGAATATAACAATGTTTAAGATTTATTGTGGCTTTCCAGTGATAAATATGGTTTAATTGAACCTTTGTAGAAAAGACCAAACCACTTTTCAAGAAGGTTTGAAATAAGTGCTTTATTCGAGGTAGAGGTCTAGGGACTCAGCTACATTTTTATCCTCTTTATAAGACGATTCTGACCCATCAACGCAAGCCAGAACAAACCATACTGTAACTAAACAGTGGGATTAGAACTTAATTTAGCCACTATTTTTAAACTCAGCTGTTCTTGTAGTCTTTTGGGGCTAATTCACCAAAATCTCCTGAGTTTCCTCTGTAAGACTTTAGGGAATGTTGGGAGAAAGCCAAAATATAGTCTTAATATGCACCTCCAAAATGGGAGAAATGTAGAAATATATAGTGCAGGGCTTAAAGTGTGGTTCTACTCTGAAAGGTGACTGAAAAAATTGACATCTTGGTCAGCAGATCTGCATCCTATGTATTCAGAGCAATAACTTATTTTTGTGAAAAGTACATTTCCTCTCTAATACAGCTTTGGGAGAATTAAGTACCATTTTTACAAAGTCATTCTTCAGAGGAGAGTTGTACATTAAATTATTGATGTTAATATTACATTAAGGTACAGATGAGGAAAGTTTTCAGGAAAAGAAAAGAAAAGAAAAGAAAAGACCACACACAGAAACGCAGGATACCAACACCTTCTTTAGGTTTTTGGGGGGAAAACCTGCTCTGATATTGATGTCCAGTATTTTTTGTTTAACTCTTTTTCTCTCTTTAATGGTTTTTATACTAGCCAGTTTCCCCTGTCTGTCTAGAGATATCTTAAAGCAAGATATTGCTACTTATTTATATATGAACCTTGTTTAATTGCAGCTAATGCTGTTTTCAAATTGTTAGAAACCACTTATCCACTTACTTGTTAAGTAAAGCATACATTAACATATAGCGAATGTTCAGTTTACAATATTTCTATTCAAGAAGTCCGTAAAATATTTCACTAAGTCTCTGCTCCCACCCTACATTTTACCTATATTATATATCCCCCATCACCATAACATGTGTGTGCCTATTCTGGAATTAGACATATCCAGGTCATGTCTAACTCTTGCCTACACTACAGCATCTCTCATATTTACTCTTCATCCCAAAGCTAAAACTCAGGCCCAGGTCCTCATTGCAGTAGTTAATATATGAAGTCACTGCCTCTTTTCTGGCCTTCCCACAAATGCCATCTTGCTCTTAAAACGATTTTAAAACACTTCTGTAATTCTCATCTATTTGGCTCATCACATTGACTATGTTATCTCCATCTCTCTCTTTGCATCTCTCCATGAGCTCCTCATTTTCCACCACTAATACAGGTACTACTCCAGGAGTTTCTTCTTTTTATGACAAACACAGGTACTTGTCTTTACTTTTAAGACCTTTCATGATTTGAGTCTACTGAACATTTCTCATTAGATATCAAGTTGTCAGCCCTCACCTCTGCTCTGCCAAGGATACTAGCCTTTATTACCCATCAGTCCAACTTTCCTTAATACCCCTTCTTTGCATTTTCTTTCATGCAGACCTCTATGCATGGGGAAGCTCCTCATAAAAAGAAAATCAGCATATTGTCCTCCTTCAAATTCAGAGTGCTGTAACCATTGTTTATTGCACTAATCATAATAACACTCTGTTACCTTTCTCCTCCTCCCATGCATTTGTTGTCCCTTGTCATATACTTAGACTGTAAGCTTCTTGGGACAGGGACCTTCTTTTCATTATACATATGTAAGGTGCTTAACAATGGGCCCAGTCCCTGATACAGGCCTCTAAGCAGACCACAATACAAATAACAAACTGAAGCAGCTAAGAGAAGATTATTATACAGAAAAAATGAATTCTACTAGGAATAAAAAACAGCTTACCTTTAATTGTATATTAGCAGATGCTTTTTTCTTTTCTTCAGTAAGTGCATGTAGATGTTTATAGTCAACAGGTTTATACTTCTGGCTGAAAAGACCATTTTTCATACGAACAACCAGATTATCTATTTTTAACATAAAAAAGTCATTTCAAATTGTGTAGAAACATTTTTTAAATGTTGGACACAAAATTAAAGCTTAACTCACAGGATGATTGAGAGTATTGTACTTAAAACACATGATTTTGCTAAGAAAATATTAGGAAAATAGTTACACATTAAAAGTAATTTGTGTTCAGTGGATCTGATTTTCATTCCACTTTAGTGTCAAATCAGGAGTAACTACTGAAATAAACTGAGCTCCAAACTGGTAAAAATGATATCATAAACAGTTTCACAATTTGTCAATGATATTGGCAATCAACACCAAAAATTAACATAAGGAGCACAATGAGTTCTGGTTCATGACTACAGATCCTAAGCTCTACTGGAATGCAGATAAATAAATAATATTCAGTTTAAATTAAGTTTGCTGGAATTTTAGTAAATTCTAATAAAATAATAGAAAAACACAGGCTACAATGTACTTTTAGTTATTCCTGGTTCATAACTACTCAGACATATTTATCATGAACTCTGAATTAAGGAATCAGTATCACTTCTAAGATGTCAAGTGAATAGTTCTATTTACATATGAATGGAATGAATTATAGAAACCGAGTTATTTCAGCTATATATCAGACTGATTTTCCAATACAAGAACAGAAAACATTTTCCATTATATTTAATTCATTATTCTGAATTATGTAGACTTGGGGAGAGGGGGGAATAAATTTACTTTCTTTGAATATCTGGGAAGCCATCAGACTTCAAGGACAACATAATTAATTCCTACTGCATGCAACATAGGTTTTAACATTTGACTTCTGGATTCCTACAGTCACCGTTTAAAAGATCCAGACAAGCAGGTAGATACAAGACACATTGACTGGGATTTTCAAATGAGCCTATGGGAGTGGAAGCTTAAGGGAATTAGGCATCCAACTTCCTGAGGCTCCTTTGAAAATCCCAGCCACTGCCTGTTGCTTTGTGGTACTGCTAATCAGTTTTAGACACTGATGGCAAAAACACATCCTTGGTACAACTCAACTTCAATGGAATAATACCCTCCCTTCAGTCTCTCACCTCTCTCACACCTAAACAATCTAAGTGAGAGAGAGGGTATCTGGGATGACGACAGTGTGAGAGGGCAAGTAAAAAGGGAAAAAATAGCAGAGGAGGTAATAATGAATGTGGAGTATCAGATGAATAAGAACAGAAAGTGAGTCCATGGAGAGACTTAACAGACAGGCAGAAAAGGGAGAGGATAAAGAAAGGGGACAGGGGGAAATGGGAGAGACTACACTCATTTTTTTGAGCTTGAACTTTAACAGTCATCCATTTCACACAGAAAGATACATTAAAAGAGACCACTAAGGAAACATATAAAGGTACGTATGCTTCTGCCAACCATGAAATAATTACTTAGCAGTATCTACATTAAACACCTGAAAAATATTTGTTCCATTACCAATGTTTGGTAAAGGCAATAATATTGTATGCCAACCCCAGGTAATAAGCCTCCATCATCCTGGAAATTTTTTTTCTAAATATATTTTTTTCATGTGCTCAAGAAATGACAGTGGTGGAGACTGAAGTAATCTTTTCCTAGCTCTCCACAACTTATTCCCTTTTTATATTTCTACCCGCATTTCCTTCCAATCTACACATCCTTGCTGCTCACCCTAAGAAGCTTGTGTTATTCATGTCTTTCTTCTACACCTTTCTTTGTGCCTTCTTTCATGTAGCCTATGCCTGGAACCCCCTTCTAAACCCAGCCTCAACCCTCTTCTTTTAATCATGCTTCAAAAATTCACTCCTTCAAGTCAATGGGATCTGCCTACACAAGATTTCAATGCAGGAGGGATTGGAAAGAAAAGGCCCATCCCATTAGGTTACCTTATTTAGCAAAGCTTGCTATTATGTTTTGGTGTCAACATACCTTCTGATGGATTATTAAAAATAAAATGACATGGGGTGATGCTTCCAATATTGAGGTATGTGTTGCAAAGGAGCACCACATAAAATGCTAATGTAAACATCAGCAAAGCTACCTCATTATCCTCTTTAATGCTCTCCTTTGCTGTGATGCCTACAAAAAACTTGACAATGGTTAGGCCAGTAGTAATCTGAGACCTCTGCCTACTACACTGACCAATATTTTCCCATTGTTTTCTAGTACTCCCCTATCGGTATCCATCTGTTGTCCCTTATACTTAGCTTTTGGGGGGCAGAGACCTTCTTTTTGTTCTGTGTTTGTATCTTAGTACCTAGCTTCTAGGTGCTAAGGTAATACAAATAATTTTATGAACAACATTTACCTAGTAACAAACCAGATCTTATGACATTTACATATTACAGCTGGCAAAGGAGCACAATAAATAAAATGCGAAAGAAAAAACCCAATGGCTTCCAAAATGACCCCAGATGATATCTTCTATCATAAAAGAGGTTTTTTTAATACCAAAGATCAGAATGTTATAGTGCCATTCATTATTGTATGTAATTGTACACAGTAGCTTATAAATATTGTTATATTGTAGACTGTGATAGAACAGTTAAACTGGAATAAAAACTCAACTAGATATACCTATGTCACTAGTCCTGTGAGTTGTAATGAACGTTCGAAGGTCCCTTCCATTCATGTTTCTTACATCTGTTGAGAAATAAAAGTTTTGATATTCTAAAAACCAATTTAGCTAAGAAATTGTAATGTTCTTATTTTGTTTGTACACTGGGACAGGAAAGTTAGTGTCATATTGTTGAAGCTACCTTTTAACCAGATAATAAATTATAAGGGTTCATCTTTTGTTTTAGGACAGACTTCATGTATCACTTTGTGAAACATTAGCAAAATCCCTTTTATATTATATTGATGACATTAGAAGAAATAGAAAAAGTAGCCACTCTATGGTAGATCTATGTTACTCAGAAAAATGCAGTCAAACATGAAGTCATCCACTCATTATACATGTACTAATATCTGAAAGCCAGTGCTGTTGCATGGGTGCAGCCATAGGCACCGACTCCATGAGTGCTCCCCTCCGCTCCCCATCCTGCCTGCCACAATCAGCTGTTCTGCGGCGTGCCAGAGGTGCTGGGGGGGTAGGGAGGGGAGGAGTGAGGGCCGGGCATGCTCAGGGGAGGGGGTAGGAAGAGATGGGGTGGAAAGGGGTGGAGTAGGGGCATGGCCTGAGGCAGAGCTGGGGGGTTGAGCACTCCCCAGCAGATTAGAAAGTCGGCGCCGCTGGGTGCAGCATTTGGGCCAAGTAATCCGCCATCTGTTCAGCCTTCCTTATACAACCAATGAAACTGTTGCATGCAAGTTAGCTGTAGAGTAGGAGTAGTGATAGGTCAGAGATAACTCAACCAAACATGGCATAGATACATGACTTGCTGTTGCTTGGATATATTTTGTAAAATCAAAATGGCTGATAAATTAAGAACTTGATGTTAATGGACTGTGAATCCCAGTGATGATTGAATTTGCTGATATTCTGAACAGAAAAAAAGCTCTCAACCACGCTCATAGATGTTTCCATTGCTTCACACTGACAGACATTCTAGGCTTCAGAGTGTCACAAAGATAAGATTCCAGGATTGTCACCTATTATGTAATAATGCTTTTCAAAACTTATTAGTATTATTAAAATCATCCCAGGAATAGAATAGGAGTAGAAGGCTTTGTGGGAAACTTATATGCACTGTTGTTGTAGCCATGTTGGTACCAGGATATTAAGGAGACAAGGGGATGAGGTAATATCTTTTATTGGACCAACTTCTGTTAGTGAGAGAGACAAACTTTCGAGCTTACACAGAGCTCTTCTTCAGGTCTCAGAAACTAACTCCCTACTAAATACAAGGTGGAACAGATTGTTTAGCATAAGTAGTTAACACATTTGAAGGGAATATTCAAGGTGAAGAGGCACATTAACACCCCCCAGTCACAGGGAGGAAAGGAAGGGGGAGGAGGGAGTGGGGAAAGCAGCTGAGGCGAGGTGGTTAGTGGGTTACAGATTATTGTAATAAGACACAAATCCAGTGTCTCTATTCAGTCCATGATTTTTAGTATCTAGCAAAGTTATGAATTTAATCTCCCAGGCTCATCTTTTGGAAGTGTGGTGCAGGTATCCTTAAAGGATGAGTACTGAGAGGTCAGATATAGAGTGAGCACTTTGTGAAAAGTGTTCACACAGAGGCGACATGGTGTTTTTGTCTTTTATCATTTTCCTGTGTGAGTTCATTTGAGAGTGTATTGATTGTATGGTTTCACCCACAGTTGTTATTGGGGCATTTAGTGCACTGGATGAGGTACACCAAATGTTGTGATAGGCATGTGTAGGACCCGGGGATCTTGAAATGTGTGTTGTGTGGACCATTGATCATTGTAGCAGTGAAGATATGTCTGCAGGTTTTGCATCTGTTCTGGCAGGGTCTGGTGCCACTTTGTATGGGTGTATCCTGGTCGGATGGAGGAGGTTGGAGGGTAATTTGAAGGCCAGAATAGGGGGTTCAGAAAAGATTTTTCATGATGGGGTCCCCATCGACTATGGATTGTAGTTGTTTGATGATACCCTGTATGGGTTCGAGTGTGGACTGGTAGGTGACAACTAGGAGTGTGTGGTCGGAGGGGGTTTTATTTCTGTGTTGAAGCAAGTTCTCTCTGGGTATTTGGGTGGCCCGTTCTACTTCTTTGATGGAGCGTCCTTGTTTAGTGAAGGTGCTTTTGAGTCTGTTAAGGTGTGTATTCTAGACATTTTCCTCAGAGTATATTCTGTGGTATCTGAGTGCCTGGATGGAGGTAACAAATTTCTTGGTGTGTTTGGGTGGTTACAGGATTTATGAAGGTAAGTGTGGTGATATGTGGGCTTCTTGTATATAGTTGTCTGTAGGGTTCCATTGGGAAACTTGACATTTAATATATAATACAAACTATAATATACTACTTGTAATTCACTTTGACCTCAGTTAAGAATTTGTTTGACCTTCCTCAGTACTCCTTGATTTATGCTCTTCAATCTTCTTTGATGTTATCATGAAATAGACACTTGCATTGAACAAAAAGAATAGAAGTATTCAAAGTCAGAAAAATATTTATTTAAATTTCCAAAAGCCTCTATAGGCTTCCATTACGTGCCTGTTCCAGAAGTAATACATCCATTTCACAGGGTTATTGCAAAGACAAATACACTGTCAGTATAGTCAGTCAAACTACAGTGATGGGTGTCATAAGAACTTAAACAGACAAATTAAAAATACAATGTAAATAAAATTACTCATCCCACCTTGACAGCTAAATATAAAATAAACTCCCATATTCCAAACCAGATCCCACCTCCCCCACAGAAGTCTGAGCGAAAAGATGGGCTCAGCATTTTGCCTGAAAGCATAGCAAATCTAGGCTCTGAAGGACCAAGAGGAGAGCAAGCAAAAGGGTCTTAATGGAGAATACTAGATCAGCAGCTCTATTTTGTCTAGTGAGGGAACTCCAGCTTGAATATTTCTGTTGATTGCAACTGTGGCAGGAAGAGACAGTCTCTCAAATAGCCCTAAATCATTTGAGATCTAGTTTTCTAGGTTAACACCTACACACTGAATTTTATACAGAAGCCTATTTGCTGCCAGGGCTCATCTGAGAACACTGGTTTAGTGTACTCCTGACCTAAAATGTGCTTAAGCAGCCATGGCATTCTGTACACGCTTCAGTTTGAGTGGCCTTAAGGTGTACTCTTATGTAGAAAGCACTATAGGAATCTAATCTTGAGATGACAAAAGCATAGATAATTGTGGCATAATATGCATCAGTGACAAAAGGTCCCTTTTTATCAGATGCAGTGGGTTGTGGGACACAGATGCTGTCTGGGCATTTAGGCCACCTATGCTAGAAATGGCAGTCAGTCTCTCAATCAAAGGTGCCAATTTTAGTTTCACAAACTCCTCTAATTGCTTCCGTCAACTTATTAACATTATCTTGGTTTTAAGATGCAGCCATCTAGCACTCATCCATGCCCATGCCCACTGAGTCAGCTCTCTATCTCTCCATTATGCAGCAGCTTTGTTCAACCTTCTAGGCACACTAAGGCTTCATCTACACACCCTTTTCGTACTAGTTTAAAAAAAAAAAAATCACAGTCCTAACCAAAATATTTAAAGATTAGTTATACCTGTACAATCTTCAGTGTGGACAGAATTATTCCAGTATAAAGATGTAGTACACTGATACAGTTTATTTGCCTTCCTCTACAGGAATAAACTATACTGGAATGAGTACTTTTATACAGATGTAGTTAAAGCAGAACACCTTAGATGTGTAGACGAGCCCTAAGATGGTTATCAGGTGCTGGTGTTGCAGCAGGATGCCCAAACTAGAATTCCAGGGCAGGCAGGGCTGCCGAGAGCGGGTTCGGGCCCCGGTGAAAAAAATTTTTGGGGCCCCTCAGCAAAACCAGTTAAACAGGGCTGACGAGGCGGGGGGGGGAAGCCGGGCCTGGAATTTTTTCGGGCCCCCCCAGCAAGGGCAGACTGGCTAAACAGGGCCGACGAGAGGGGGGGAAGCCGGGCCCCAGGCCCCCTTCCGGACCACCGGGCCCCGGTAATTTGTAGTGGCTTCCCCCCCGTCTCGTCGGTCCTGAGGGCAGGATGCAAAGTCCATACTAACCAGCTACTCCCAGCCAATCACCAAATTTCTCTGCTCAAACCTTTCCCATACCATAGAAACGAACCCATCACAGATCCCTCTCCATGAATAATTAATCAATCCACGCAAACAACCCTATGGGTATCTCACTGCTATGTTGCTTGCTCATCAGCCATGTATTTTCTTCCTCCCATAACTTAACACAGAACTCTAAATACCATCTGAAAAATGAGATCTCTGGCAAGCATCTAGGCTCCTGGCAAAACAAAACAATCCTAAAGGAGAGAGATTATTCAAAGGGCTGACAAGGTAGTGCAGTTCTTAACTAACAAAAGGGTCTAGGCCAGTGTTTCCCAAACTTGGGACACTGCTTGTTTAGGGAAAGCCCCTGGGGGGCGGTTTGTTTACCTGCCGTGTCCACAGGTCCAGCCAATCGCGTCTCCCACTGGCCACAGTTCGCCGTTCCAGGCCAATGGGTGCTGCTGGAAGTGGCAGCCAGTACGTCCCTCGGCCTGCGCCGCTTCCAGGAGCTCCCATTGGCCTGGAGCGGCGAACTGCAGCCAGTGGGAGCCGCGACTGGCCGGACCTGCAGACATGGCAGGTAAACAAACCGGCCCGGCCCACCAGGGTCTTTCCCTAAACAAGCAGCATCCCAAGTTTGGGAAACACTGGTCTAGGCCAAGACATGATAGCTGGCTGATTGTAGTCTGAACAGGACAGATTAAACACCACCATTATTAGTCCCTCAGAACTCTTCTCTACAAGTACCTGCCCAACCACTTATATCTATCTCCCCATTAACCCAGAAGTAATCCATTCTTCTCCCAAACTACCTATCCCCTAAACAACTCCCGCTCCATCACCCACTCATCCCAATCCCCACATCCAGTACACAAGTTTCATTCAATTTACTATACTGGATCAGATAATTGCTGGTTATACATATTCTCTCTCCCTCCACCCCTCTTCTGAGATTTTTACTACTATCCCTTTCTCCTACATGAAATTTAGACAAAGAAGTGCATAAGACTGTCCCAAAAATTTATCAGTGCTGATGATGGGTGAGAAGATAAAGTGACCTGCAAAGGGACAAAAATTGGATTTGTTTGTGTCTTTTTATTTTTGATGCACAAAGAAGCCCTGCATTTTTCAAAAACCACATACATTTTCTTCCTGTTTTTAAATTTTAGTAATATCAGGAATGCCAAGTCTATCTTCCATGTTTTCTTGGAGGAATTATTGGATGTTTTAAATAAGATGTCTCTAATAGCCTATATATTGTTGAGGAAGGTCTATCTGAATAAAAATAATTATGCTTCTTGGGCTTTCATCTGGTATTTTTGATACTATATCCTACCAGATTTTCAATCACCAAGAGTCTTCTATCTCCTCCCACCCACCTACTCCCCCAAAAAGCAGTATAGACAAGACAAGACATGAATTCCTAAGACAAACAACAGAAGGAAAAAAAAAATAATCTAAAAAGACAAAACCGAAGGTTGCCAACTTTCATAATTTTGTTACAAATCTTACAATATTTATTTTTCCTAAAAGCCCCATTTCCTCAAGTAGTGTGGTTACATGGGAATTAAGCCTTCATTAAGTTTATAGCCATCACTGTAGTATAGGAAAGCATGAAAACATGAATCCTATTGGCCTATAAAACAGAAGACAAAAATACTGAAAATATTTTTTGTATAATTTTTATTTTTAAACCCGACTCATTTTTTAGTTATACTGAAAATCTTTTAGAACTTTTTACATCATAAAGAAGCAGAACAGAGAACAAACCCATTTTTCCTTTGCTTAGTCCTCCAAAAGAAAAAGGGGAAGTTATTAACCAGGGATCACAATTAAGAACAAAGGAAAGGTGTGGCACAAACTCAGAACCTAGCAAAAGAATTTGCACTTCTACCAAATATGGCCAGTGTTTAGCCTATACACGTATCATATTCAATTATATTCTCCCCTGTGTAGGCACCTATAATTCCTATCAATCATGCAGACTTCAAAAGAATAAACCTCTCAAACATGTGTTTCTATGTGCTTTGCTCTGAATGTCCAGTCTATAACAGGCTTTCTACTCATTTCTCAGTCAGAGTATCTTTGGTTATCACAGTTAGTTACTATCATTATGGGAATGAAAAACAATATTCAGCTGAAGTGACATATTAGCATAGTAATGGTATTCTACATAACACATCTGCATTAGCAAGAACAGACCCAATTCTCTATTTGGAAGACAAGATGCTCCCCCCAGGTAGGGTTGCCAGATGTCTGGTTTTCAACCGGAACACCTGGTCGAAAAGGGACCCTGTCAGTTCCAGTCAGCACTGCTGACCGGGCGGTTAAAGGTCTGGTTGGCATGGGGCTGGCAGGCTCCCTACGCAACACCGTGGATGCTGCCGGCATGTCCCTCCGGCTCTTAGATGTAGGGATGGCCATGGGGGCTCCATGTGCTCTGCTTCCCTTCCCCCCACTCCCCGAGTGCTGGCTCTGCAGGCGGCATTGGCCAGGGTGGGGGCAGGGCGGGCATGGGGGTTGAGTACCGCTGGAGGAAGCCGGCGCCTGTATCTGTTCTGATCACCAATCTGCAAGCACACTATCACAGAGTCTCCTGGATTTGCAGGAGAGAGTGAACTGATCAAGCCCTTTGCAAGCCAGGCTGCTTCAAACTTCCTGTAACATGCAGGGCAAGCAGTAAAGTTTTCCCACACTGCACCCTGTTCTAGGGCTAAAGCAGCCACATTTTGGGGGAGAGGGGTGCTAGGGATTCTGGGATACCGCTTCTTTGACCTGGGTCTGCACACTGCAGTGTGGAAGCCAGAGCCTCAGGTTTGAACACAGGTTAGTAGGGTTAAAATACAATGAAGATGCTCAAGCCCAGGGTTCCCTAACATGGGTCAGCTGACTCAAGTCCCACTAACCTTGGGTTTACCTTGCAGTGTAGATGTACCCGTATAGTTTCCTATTCATGCTCCCCAATCCTGCACCTGATGACATTCCCTTTTATTTCAGTGTGGGAGAATCTGGCATGAGGGAGGTATTCATCAACATGCACAGAAGGCAAAACCACAGGCTAAAAATTGTAGCTTGAAACATCTCATTGTGGCTTCTTAAGGTGCTCTGATGCCATAGCATTCCCCCAGAGCTCTGTACTGCTCTCCCAGCCAAAGGGAAATTAGTGCTGCTCTTCTAAGAGCTCTGTGTAAGCTTGAAAGCTTGTCTCACCAACAGAAGTTGGTCCAATAAAGATATTACCTCACCCACCTTGTCTCTAATATCCTGAGACCAAACACAGCCACAACAACACTGCGTACAACAATATGTATTGGTCAGTTACATTGCAGTGCAACTATTTTGTATTAGTATGGGCATTCTGCTTTCTGAAAGTGCTTTGATAGCATAGGGTTTTGAATCACTAGTATTAAGGAAATCCCCACTGTGCTGGAACAGTCTGCACAGTTGAGTCAGTGGAGGAACAGTGATTAAGCAATTTCAGAAAGCAAAAAAATCTACTTGCATTTTCATTTCCTTTCTGACAAACATAACTCAAGGAATTTATAAGTGGCAGAAATATTGCTTACTTTATCTTGTACCTCTATCCTAGTTCACAAACACTGAAGTATTTTCTTATTGTTTTTTTATTCTGAAGGATAGCCACTGAATTTTCTATTTCAATATGTCTGATTGACAAGGTGGGTGAGTGTAGCCCATAGGGCTAGCTTGCCTTTGTTATATTCTGCCTTTATTATATTTAACAGTAATGCAAGGAATCTACAGGCCTGTATCCTGTAAGACATTGGCTTGAGCAATTATCATAAGACTTGAGGTCTATTAACTTTGGCACAGATAAATGACCTAGTGGTCACCCCTAAGTTTTGGGGAACTGGAAATAGAGTGTGAGGGGGAATTTTATCCATAATGACATCAGCCAGCCACAGGAACATGAGCTAACATCTGCAGATATCTGACCACATGAGTGGCAATGAGTTGATATACATAAATTGAGATCATTAATATACTAACATATAGGAAAATGACACCCTAACAGTAGTAGGGTGAGGAAATACAAGTAAGGAAGAAGAGAGAAGCCCCTACTGGATATGCATTAGATATAGAGGCATCAGCATAACATATAAAAGCTGTTTCCCCAACCTGTGTGTGAAGACAGCGAGATGTAGCCGTTGGGAGGTGCCAGGATGATGGCCATTGATGAGGAAGGTGAGAGTGATGAAGAAGATAATGGCTAACATTTCAGGTTGTTCTGCAAGGGATGGTGTGAGTATATAGATCAGGGGTCGGCAACGATTGGCACGTGGCTCGCCAGGGTAAGCACCCTGGCGGGCTGGACCAGTTTATTTACCTGCTGACGTGGCAGATTCGGCCGATCGCGGCCCCCACTGGCTGCGGTTCGCCATCCCGGGCCAATGGGGGCTGCGGGAAGCTGCGGCCAACACATCCCTCGCCCACACCGCTTCCCGCCGCCCCCATTGACCCGGGATGGCAAACCGCGGCCAGTGGGGGCCGTGATCGGCCGAACCTGCCGTGTCAGCAGGTAAATAAACTGGCCCGGCCCGCCAGGGTGCTTACCCTGGCGAGCCGTGTGCCAAACGTTGCCGACCCCGATATAGATGTTCAGATGTACATTTTATATTATCTCTATCTACCTTACTGAGTGCTTGTGACTTTTCTAAATGTATTAATAAATTATTGTAAATATAGAATGGTTCATATAGTATGAGTGTTGCAACTGTACACATAGGGGTTCCCAACTATATAGTAATTTTAATAATACTGGGCCTGATCTTGGGACAAGAACCTGTTAACCCTCAAAGTGATAACTGGGACTTCTTAAGTAATCAATACAATTAATACATAATTTATAGATTAGGCTACAGTGAGGTCATATATATTTTATTGGACCAACTTCTGTTGGTGAAAGAGACAAGCTCTCTTCTTCAGTTCTAGGAAAAGTACTCGGATTGTCACAAATAGATACAAGGATGGAAAAGATAAAGGAGTTAATACATTGCAACTTGCAAGAGATCATTCAAGGTGAAGTGGGCAGATAACACCTCTACAGTTGTAGGACAAAGGGGGGTTAGTGGGATACAGATTGCTGTAATCCATAAATCCAGTGTCTCTATTAAGTTCATGATGTTTGGTGTCTAGCAGAGTTATGAATTTAAGTTTTGAGGCTTGTCTTTTGAAGTAAACTTGCACAACACCTTAACAGCTTGTCTCTCTAATATCCTGGGACCAATATGGTTACAACCACCACTGCAAACAATATATCTTGAAAGCAGGGTGGAATGTTGCTGAAAACTTTCTTCTTTAACAAACAGGTATATATTTACATTTGTATTATGCTGTGTAGGAATAGGTATTTTGAAACCTTATAAAAAGTAATTTCCATTCAATTATGCACTCTTACATAATACTTTAAAACTTGCTAATATTTGTTGGTTGCAGAACCAGTCTTCAATTAAAGTAGGATGTTTACAGTTTGATGTAAGGCTTCATGTGGTTTTTAAATAACAAAATGTCACTTTTATGAAAACCAAAGAATATTTGCCATCAATAGTAGTTTTAGAGATAACAATTCTAATGATTAACTGTGGGGTCAAATCCTGCAGTGCTTACTCAAGAACTAACCAGGCAAAACTCCCATTAATTTCAGTGGGTTCTTTGTGTGAGTACGGCCATGTTTTCATTACAGAGTTAAGTCGACTTCGGTTACATTGATGATCATAGACCAGTGTAATTACATCGCTTGTGCACATTCACACAATGCTCCTTGTCAGCGGAGCACGTCCGCAGTTGGAACTCTCACACCGACAGAGCAGTGTACTGTGGGTAGCTAGCCAGCCCACTGTGCAACCTCACCACCTTCTGCTGCTAGGAGTTCTGGGAATGGATTGCAGTGCATCATGAGGCTGGGCTCACCACCCCATGAGGCAATTTTCTTCATCCCATCTTTCCATGGGCTTCAGCCTATGTTTCACTCCATTTTTCAACTGCCCCTGTAAACTTTGCCCCCGCCATCTCTGCCTGAAAGCATGGATCCCACACAGCTCTCCAGTCTTGTGATGAGTGTTATCACACAATATGGCTGATCCTGCAGTATTTCATGAGCTGTGACTCTGAACAGGAATCCGTGGTGCCTGCCCTGCTGGGTGCCATAGAAAGAAACAATTCAAGATTGATGTTGGCATGTATGGAGCAGCTGCACATGGTGGGACTGTCACTATTGGGCTTGGGAAACAAGTACTGAGTGGTGGGATTGGATTGTGATGCAGGTATGGGACGATGAGCAGTGGCTGCAGAACTTTTGGATGCTCAAAGCCACCTTCCTGGAACTGTGTGTGGAGCTTGTCCTTGCCTGCAGCACAAGGACACCAAAATGAGAGCTCCCCTCATGGTGGAAAAAGCATGTGGCAATTGCTACGTGGTAGCTGGTAACTCCAGACTGCTAGCAATAAGTCACAAATCAGTTTGAAGTTGGGAAGTCCACCATGACGGCTGCATTAACCAAGTGTGCGGGGCCATTAATTGCCTCCTGCTACGAAGGACTGTGACTCTGGCAATGTGCAGGAAATAGTGGATGGCTTTGCTGCATTGGGATTCCCTCAATGCAGCAGGGCAGTAGGTGGCACGCACATCCCAACTTTGGCCCCAGACCACCTTATGATAGAGTAAATTAACAGAAAGGACTACTTTATGGTATTGCAGGTGCTGGTGGATCACCAGGGTTGTTTGACTGTCAATGTGGGGTGGTTAGGGAAAGTGCACGATGCACGCATCTTCAGGAACATTGGCCTGTATGGAAGCCGCATGCAGGGACTCTTTCCAGACCAGAAGATTCCAACAGCGTATGTGGAAATGACCATAGTGATCTAGGGAGACCCAGCCTACCCCTTGCTCCAATGATTCATGAAGCCTTACACCAGAAATCTTGACAGCAGCAAGGAGTGCTTCAACAACAACTCAGCAGGTGCAGAATGACAGTTGAATATGCATTTGGCAGATTAAGGGGTCACTGGCACTGCCTTTTTGGCAGGTTAGTCCTCAGTGAGGAAAATATTCCCATGGTCATAGAAGCCTGCTGTGCTCTGCATAACATTTGTGAAGCCAAGTGGGAAAAATTTACCCATGGGTGGAGCATTGAAGTGGATCTCCTGGCAGTCGATTTTGAGCAGCCAGACACCAGGGCTATTAGAGGGGCTCAATGGGAGCTATCCAAATCAGGGAGGCTTTGAAGCAGCATTTTGACAATGAACCCCAATAATGTGTCTTTCTGTAATACATTCAGCCAGACATTGTTTACTTGCTGCCTTGAAGGACTCTTGTAATGATTGCTGCCTGAGCATAAATTGTAGTCTGCAAAAGTGCCAATTGCCATTGTGTATGAATTTCTGCTGCAAGCACCATATGTAGGACACAAATAAAAGAATCATTGTATTTGTAAGCCTAAATTTTTATTAAACAAGAAAAATATATAGATTTACATTTTGTACAAGGGACATGACCCTGAGTGGCACTCTCTCAAATGAGGCTCTCTCAGCTCTGTGCAAGTTCAGCTGTCAATATGGAATATGTTTTTAGGGGTGAAGTACAAGGGGTACTGCAACGTGCCAGTAATATACAAGGAGTATTTGTATGGGGGGGAAGTTTGGGGAGGTCATGGAATGCACTTCTATATGAGCTGCAGGGGGAGTCCAGCATGAATGAGTTCTGACTGCAGAGCAATCAGGCATCTGAGCATCTGTTTGGTCCTCCTTGAGCTTTATCATCTGCTCCTGCCGCTGTCTCCTCTCCTGGCTATCCATTTTTAGTTTTTTGTTTATTGTCTCTCTCCACGCTCTGTGCTCGCTATTTGCATGATCAGACGATTGCAGCACGTCTCAAAACCATGTCCTCCTTACTCCTCATTTGGTTCCTTATCTAATGGAGGCACTCCACTGGTGTGTGTGGACTGGCTCTCCAGGGCACATCTGCTGAGGCGAAAGAAACAATTCAGAATCAGTATAGTGAGTGCACTCAGTCTTGAATCATAAAAGTTACATACACCTCTTTCTCACTTCCCCTTGGCAAGCATGCAGCACAGCGAGAGCACTAAAAATGATGAGTTAGGCCTGAGGCGGAAGGGCATGAGGTGCAAGATGGGAAAAGAGTCTGGGTGGTTTCATAAGGAGATCACTACAAGCGCGTAGGGACGCTATTCTGAATACTGGCACTGTTTTCCACAGGTGGGGGGTGATTGAAGCTGGTATCTCACTACTGAGGGTAACCAAGGATGCATCTCCTGCATACATACCGCTTCAGACTGGGTCCATCTGCAGCTCCTCTGTGTGCTGCTTTGGTTCCTGCAGAAGTAATTGCTGATTGGTGCAGCAAAGTTTCCTACAGTGGGGGAAGAAACAAAACAGGCCTGCCACGGAACTGTCGGCAGAGGATTTCAGAGTACCTTCAACAAAGTTACCTAGAGATCTCTAGGGAGGATTCCCAGGAGATTCTGGTGTGCATTAACAAACTTTTCTGCAGGGCCCCCCCTGCGTAGTTTCACTGGGGAATGAGAAGCCGATGCAAAACAGTATCTAGTGTTAGTTTCTATCTCTTCTCCTACATGCACCTTGTAACAAAATAAAGGACACCTCTACCTCATATAACCGTGTAGTATCAAAGCAAAATGAGTACTTACCGGAGCTCCTCTCTCCTATTTCAGGCACACCAGAGCCTGACTGCTGGGACTGGCTAGACCCCTCCAGATTCAAAAAGAGGTCCTGGCTTGTCATGGCCCTGGAGACCCTGTCGCCTGCCTGTCCCACATCCTCTTCCAACTTGACCTCCTTGACCACCACTTTGACTCTGCTGGCTGCTGCCTCCAGTCTCCTTGAAGTATCCATGGGGCTCTTTGTGGTGGGACTGCTACAGAGCATGGTGTGCGGCTCCTTGTAGGAGCGGCATATTTTCCGTGCTGCACCAGAGCAATGGTTGGCCTCTCTTGCCTTCTACTATGCCTATCTCAGCTCCTTGATCTTAGCATGGCACTGCTGTGTGTCCCTTTTGTTCCCTTCTCCTCCATGCCATGCGCAATCTGCTCGTAGGTGTCAAAGTGCCTGCAGCTGGATCGGAGCTGCGACTGCACAGCCTCCTCTCCCCACAGAGGCAACAACTGTGGTGTACTCTAGGTAGGGGGTGCATTTTCTGCGGAAAGCTGGCATGATCAGCTGGGAAGATGCTATGTGAACTCTCCACACAGAGCAAACAGGAAGTGGAATTTCAAAAATTCCTGGAGCTGTAAAGGGGAGCAGCTTATGCCTGTGTATCTGGCTGCAGGGCAGCAGAGTTGAAACCGCTGACCAGAGCGGTCATGATGGGCATTGTGGGACACCTCCTGAAGACCACTTTGTGTGACATAAGCAAGCGCAGCATCTACACTGACACTGCATTGTACTAACTTAGTCGCAAAAAGCTCTATGCTGCTCATCGAGGTGGTTTTGTTGTGTTGGTGTAGCAGGAGAGTTACATTGGCGGGAGAAGCATTGCAGAGTGTACACCTCCACTGTTTCGTCAACAAAACTGTAGTGTAGACAAGGCCTCAGTATTGCATAAGAACTGCAGGGTATGACCCAGAGTTTTCACAGTTACATGCTGAAAGTTATTCATCTTTAAATTTTGAGGCTGCTTGGTCTGCTAGGCTGAGTTAGTGGTAGAACAGCACAGATTTGTAATATATATATATATATAAAAATACATT
The DNA here is from genome assembly GCF_013100865.1 of Trachemys scripta elegans. NCBI lineage: Eukaryota > Metazoa > Chordata > Testudines > Emydidae > Trachemys > Trachemys scripta. The sequence continues at coordinate 29,492,770 of NC_048308.1, forward strand.
TAAGCATTATAGTAATTTCTTTGAGTGGGATTTTCAAGTGCATCTCAGTATTTTAAGAGCACAAGTTCCATCAACTTTCAATGAGGGTGCTTAAGTCACTTGGATGATTTTGAAAATCCTATGCTTTATTGTTTTATTGACTTAAGTCTTTCAGGAAGTCCCACCCGTCCCCTCCCCATGCATACACACACAATTCCTAACTACATTTGGATTGTAGATTTAATTGAGGCACATTTAGAACTTAATGCAACCAGAAACTTTTGTACTAACTTATTTTTTTATTATTTCAGTTGGTCAAAGATAACTGTCTTCTAAATTTAAGTACCTCAGCCATTTTTAAAGTCATGTTGATTAAATCTCAGTCCTGATTTATTAATGGGCCTAATTTCTCTATTTTGCCCCAACATGTTTGTAAATACCTTTTCTTATTTTCTTTTGACTAGCATTAATTCATTTTTTTTAAACTACCCTTATTTTTGCTAGTCAGGCTTTACTTGAATCTCCATATTTGGTTCCCTCCACACTTTTCCATTTCCAGCAGTGCATTTACTTTGTCCTCAGTTCTGTAAGCAGTCCCTTATGAAGCTATGCTGGCCACTTCTTTCTTGCATTCTTTTTTAGAGAAATTGTGATCTGAATCTTATGTTTTTTTCAAAATGCTGCAGCCTTAATATTTCCTCCCATTGTACCATCTTACCTAGATTTGAGCATATTGACATAAAAAGTGTCAGAGTTTGATCTAAGAGTGTTGAAAGCCTTGCACTGATTTCATTGAAATCAGAGGTCTAGCTCTAGATTTACAAGATTTGGACCTAAATCTTTACATTCAATATTTTCTATAAATGAAAAAAATTCCAAAGACATAGGTAACATGAAATTCTCTTTTTTTTTTTTTTTTTAAATTATTTAGGTTTCAAAAGGAGCATTTATACACATATGTTTAGTTAGGCACATAGGGGAGTTTCATCTCCCTGAGAACTTCATCATATGACAGGTTTCAGAGTAGCAGCTGTGTTAGTCTGTATCCGCAAAAAGAAGAACAGGAGTACTTGTGGCACCTTAGAGACTAACAAATTTATTAGTTATTTATTAGTCTCTAAGGTGCCACAAGTACTCCTGTTCTTCTTTCATCATATCATTCCACTCATCCTTGTAGAGACAGGGACAAGACTCAAACATATGGGTGTCCTAAGATACACAACATATCACTCTGCATTATGGAGAGTCCTGTAGAGATCCTGATGTCCAGCTCTCCATTACTCCCTTGCTACTCCTCCTCTGGCAACATGAGAACTTGAGGTCTGGAGGTCAACAGCATAGAAAATTATTACTGATAAGGTAAGCATTATCCATAGGGAAATTTCTGAAGGTTTCAGGGGGATGTTACGGAAAATTGCCAACCTGCTTCACCCTTTCTATCTTCCTGGCCACTCTGATATATGTATCCTGATCCACTGGAAACTCCAGTCTGTGGGTGTCAGAGGGAAGCAGGATGTGCTCCATGGAGCTGGTTTCTGTACAAAGATCCACCAAGTTTGCTAACATAAGGTGAGCCAAGGAAGAGCTTATAGGCCTCACTGGGTAATAGACTTTTAATTCATAAGTAGTATTTATTAAAGGAGTGCAGATATCACTCTTCCATTTTACAGAGGAGAAAATGGTGGCCCAGCAGAGATGAAGGTCAGATTTTTATTTTATTATTATTATTATTATTATTATTATTTTTTAAAGAAGTGGCCACTGATACCTGGTGCCCAATTTGAGACATGGTGGCCCCAATCTGCTGAAGTGCAGAGCAACCAAAACTCCTCAGGATTGCCAGGTCTGAATATCAGCCCCAGAGTGATTGGGGGGCGGCTTTAATAAATACTACAGTGATTGGTTGGTTCAGAGGAAAATAACCAGAGGGGGAAAAAAGTTTCTCTGGGAGCTTATGAGACACTTCCTCCTCTCTTCCAGTTGCTCCTAACTGCTATGCAAAGTGTCCTTTCTGACTGCATCTAGAGCACCAGGACCTAGCTGACTATTCTCTCCAAGCCTAGATACAAAAATTCTGTTACTCTAGTCTGGGCAGCTCAGCTTCATCCTTTCTCTTACTAGCTGTCCCCCCTTATTACCCAGTATTTATAGAATAGTCTTCCTAAGCTCATCTGCAAGCCTACTCTCCTTATTCACGTTCCACAGGAAACTAGCTGATGGAGGAAAATTTTGAGGAATAATTGTTTTATTATAAAATTATTCCCAAACACCACATGACTGTCCTATAACCTTATATGCAACCTTATTATCCAGTTGAGGCCAACACCACCTTGGCTGTTTTATTATATATTTGTACCCCTTCCCTCTAAATGTCTGCCTGACTTTACACTGTGAGCTTCTAATGACAGGACCCAGGCCTTCTTTGTTTGGAAAGCCTACTGAGATACTAATAAGATATTAACCCTGTCTTCATCCTCTGATCCTTTTAATGCCACTATATCATAGCCAATGCTCATTACTCCTGTTATTAAAACATGACAGTGTGTCAGAAGTATAAGGTTTCAACAGCCTTCATTCCTTTGAAAGAGGACTATCAGAGCAAACTTGAGGGAGAAGAATTTATATAAAAGCAATTTAGCTGGCCTGTTTTCAGTATTTTTTGCTATTGTTCCAGATATATGATTAGGTAAGAGCTTATTCCCTCCCAGCCTGGCTGTTCATCTATCCTACAAAGAAGTTATAAGCTTCTGTTTGATCTCAATCTCTTTCAATGGAAATTATTCTAATATTACAAATTCAACATTATGACTTCTCTAAAGCATTAAGGAAGAAAATATGATGGGGTTGAGAAAGAGCAAGCCCTTGTTTAAGCCTCTATTTTGTCTTCAATAACTAGAAAATGTAGCAAGACAAATGATGAAAGAAATAAAAATTAAATGGATTTCTGTTTTAAATTTGATACATCTGAAACTTTCCTCCACTATGAGAGTCCCTATGAACACAAGTTTGGCTTCAAGGATCTGTTGAAACTTCAATACAGCCTCAAAGGTGGAAGCCTTGATGCACCTTAGAAACCAAAATTACAAAGGGTGAATAAAGGAAAGACATTGAACAGAAGTCTTCCATACACAGAAAATTATGTGCTCTGAAGTATTGCCAAGTCAGCCACATCTACACTTTTTAGTAAACTATAAAAATTACTAATCCTAAATTCCTGTTCATGTTGATAATTGTAATGTTTTATTACTATTACTTCATATATGACTTTTCATTCAGATTACTTATTACAGATATTTGTTAATTACAATACTATTCTGAGTCTTCATGTGGAAAAGGTTTCATTGTATACAAAGTTCAGGCCTGACCCCAAATTCTTTCTTTAGATAAACTCCCAATGACTAAAATGGCCTGACTGAAAAGAGTGCAGGATTATGTCCCCTATTCAACAAAGCAATTAAGCACATGCTTAACACACACATCTGTATCCCACTGAAGTCAACAGAATTTAAGCACACCTAAACATTTTCTGAACTGGGATATATATACCCTGCAGGACCCATTCTACTCCAACTGAGATCAATGGAAGTTTTACAAGTGACTTCGATGGGAGCAAGATTGGGCCCTTATTTTGGGTAAATTGTTATAAGCACTTCTTGGGTGGCTGAAGGCTACATAACCCATGTGGGTCATTGAATGCATGAGAGTTTTGCCATTGACTTTAATGGGAGTAGGATTTCACCTACTGAATTCAATGGAACAAATATTGGCAGAATCAGCCTTTAATTTGTTAGTTTCTATCTTGGTTCAAGTATCCATCAGGAGACCAAAAATTCCTTTTTTCAAGAAAAGGAATATTAAGAGTCATTTTCAGGATATACTATTCAAAAAAGTGATCTCAGAAACTGAATTAAAAAAATAAAAATAAGGTCAAATGAATAGTTTCCTTTTAATACAAAACCAGTAATGTACAGTTATATTGTAATATTGAAAGTGTTAATACAAAATAAGAGTAAATTTTTAATAAAAATTAATAGCATATCAAGCAGTGGCATTGTAGTGTGTATCTGCACTGTCTGGGTGGTTAAAGGCTGTGTAATTCACACTGGCTTGTGTCACTGACGACAGTATATTATAAACTTGTCTACTCTCCACCAGTGCTACCACTATTGCAAATTGCTTACCATACAAAACTAAAAATACCAGATGTCACTAGAGGTTTGTCTTAAGGTTCCCAATGGAGCATCACTAGGAACTTCTCTGATTATTTTTTGACTGTAGACACAGTCTATATGCATGTGTTGTTTTAAAAAACGTTTCTTCCTGGTGTTCAGGAAGCCTCTTGTCTTCAGTGCTGTTTCTTTCAGAGGCTTTGAGTATGTTTAGATGGTTTACTGAACTTTTGGTCTGATTGTTCAGGTTTAAGGACCCGTTAATTACTTTACCATTGCATGTTGCGATTCAGAAGATTAGGATATGAATGTATAATTGTGGCAGTTCTCTGATAATTATATTGAGAAAACAAATGATGGATTAAGAAGGGAAATCAGAATAAATATGAGGAAAGTGGGGAAGAACCATTTCTGGATGTAAGGCTGGGAGTAAAAAGAGAACGAAATACATATTATCCTTAATCACAGTCATTCCCGTCTGTCAATTCAACTAGCTACCTGAGAACATCCATTCACAGTATTTCTCTTCACCAGTGCTACCAACAGTCTCAGACACATCCTCCTCTTCACAGAGAGGAACATACTATTACAAATAGATAGTTTTATGCTCTAGTATTAAAACATTTATGGAAAATTCCCCTTTTCTCAATATCATGCAAATGTGCAGTCTTTAAACAAACAAAAGATGTATTTGTAGAAATAGTCAGATATCAGAAATCACATCTTCCAAAACAGCAGCAGTCTTTGTTGTCTCTGATCATCTCATTATTTCTTTGTTAAATGAAATTTAATCTAAAGTAGGAAGATCAAGATCAGTAACATTTAAATATGAAGCTGGTTGGATTTATGGGATACTTTGTCCACAATACAAACAAAAATGAGCTCATATCCTTCGTTTCAGCATATTGTAATGTCAATATGGTTGCCCTTTAATTTTTTGAGTATTTTTGAAATATCACATCTGAAATAAATGAATCTAAAGTCAACACCATGAGAATTAACAAATAAGGCAAAAACAAACAAGATTATTGGTTTAAAAAGAGCTGAAAGGGGACATGAAAAAGCAGGAACTGAAGTCACCTATGTCTGCCAAGCTATTTTGAATCACACGATTCAGCTGGTGCTTTGTTTTTCTAAAAAAAACAAATGCCCTATACAGCCAATTTCTGCTGACCAAATGCATCCATTTAGAAGTTAGCCAGCAGCAGACAGTATGCCTGTCAGTCTCAAAGGCTCAGCAGAGAGAAAGTACTGCTCTCAGTGCAGACATTTCCTATAAGTTCCTCATACACATTTTGAGTGAAATCTTGGCCCCTTAATGTACGTCTACAGTGCAATAAAAGAGTGCTGCTGGTCCAGGTCAGCTGACTTGGGCTCGTGAGGTTCAGGGCTAAAAATTGCAGTATAGGCTTAGGCTGGAGCCCATGCTCTCGAGACCAACCGCCATCGCAGGGTTTCAGGGCCAGGGCTCCAGCCCAAGCCTGAGCATCTACACTGCAATTTTAGCCCCACAATCCCAAGTCATTTGACCCAGGCTTTGAGACTCAGTGCCATGTGTTTTTTTACTGCAGTGTAGATGAACCCTTAGAAGTCAATGGCAAAACTCCCATTGACTTTAATAGGGTCAGGATTTCATACCTAGATTTTAGGATTCAGCACATTAAAAAGTTGTAGTATTTTAACAATAACTTTTTTAATTTAAAAAATAAATTTTCCTTTTCTCCTCGCCCTAAATATTTCTCTGTAAAATGTAAAAGATTAATAAGTTACAAATAGAACATACTTCAAGTTGTGCAGTTAAGGAACAGCCACACTTCAAGTGGTAAGGTTCCTTCAACGAAGAGCCTGAGTTATACGTCAGACACTTACAATTGCTTGATTAAAAAAACAAACAAAAAACACCCAAACACACAAAACCCCACAACACTAAAGTTGTAGATAAACTGACCTATAGATTTACTCAGATAATAGATCTGCTTGCTCGCCAACCCACATAAAAACCAGCTTTACCATACGACAATACTGAACAGCTATCACTCTATTGCACCAGCATCCATCCGATTAAATCTGCATCACTCATTTAGTACAATAGAAATAAAGTCATTGTAATAGGACACTGCCATAGAACCAATGCTTGATGCATTAAAAACAGACATCTTGGCTTTGCCTGGATATTTATTTTTGATAAACATAAAATAAAACCAAGGCATTTATCTGCCAGCTGGAAACCACTATCTTATGCCAGTGTTCCCTTGTGATGTTTTCAGTGTTGTTGTAGCAGTATTGATTCCAGGCTGGGAGAGAGACAAGGTGGACCAGGACCTGAAAAAGAGTTTGTGTAGCTCGAAAGCTGGTCTCTTACACCAACAGAAGTTGGTCCAATATGAGCTATTACCTCACCCACCTTGTCTAATATTTTATTTTAATATTTGCTTTTATATCCAGGGTTGCTGGAACAATTTTTATAGTGGGGGTTCTGATGATGGAAACCATGTATTTAGTGTTTGTCATTACTACTTCAAGCCAGAGGGTACGGGAGCACCCCCAGCACTCCAAGTTCCAGCAGCACTGCTTAAATCTCATCTGTTGCAGCCCCACATTTTGGGTCAAAATGTCTCTGCCATCCCTTCAAAACGCATTATCTAGTCACCTCTTGACTATAAAGCATTCAATCCACAAGAGCAAAGAACAGAAATAACAGTGCAAATAAGCATAGAGGAAGTAATTGAAATTTGCTTGGGGTTTCCCATTTTAAGAACATTAATGAAACATGGTCAAGGTCCAAAACTTGACCTGCCTTGTAACTGTTAAGATTAAATGAGGAAATCTTCCAGTTTCCAAATATTTAGATTATTAATATCTACCTTTCTGTTAAGAAGAAATAAAACCACCATTTTGTATGACCAACAACATGTGTTTTGTCCTCCCTTTGTATAAGTAAGCATCTTCCCAAAGCTCTGACTGACACATAGCACAGTAACTTTAATGTGTACAAAATCATCATACCAAGCAATTAAAGTAACTCAGAACAAAATATCAGTCAAATAGAAAAGGCCAAAATTGGTAAGGAAGAAACAGACTCACAGAAGTGTAGGGCTGGAAGGGACCTGAAGATGTCATCTAGTCATTTTAGTGCATCCTTCCATGCTGAGGCAAGACCAAGTTTACCTAGACCACATGCCTGACAGGTATTGGTCTCTCTAGCCTGTTCTTAAACCTCACTGGGTTACCCAATTCCAATGCTGAACATTCTTATAGTTAGAAAGTTTTTCCTAATACCTAACCTAAATCTCCCTTGCTGTATATTAAGCTGACTGCTAATCTGACCTTCAGTGGACATGGAGAACAACTGATCACACTCCTCTTTATAGCAGTTCTTACCACATTTGAAGACTGTTCTCAGATCCCCTAGGCTTTCTTTTCTCAAGATTAAACATGCTCAAAGTCTTCCCTCATAGATCATGTTTTCTAAATCGTTTATCATTCCTGCTGCTCTCCTCTGGTCTTTCTCCAATTTATCCACATCTTACCTAAAGTGAAACAAAATACTATAGCTAAGGCTGCAGCACTACCAAGTGTGACACCCTGGCACCACAATATTTATCACTGTCATATAATGAGGATATGTTTTGTACAACGTATGCCTTGTGAGGTATCACTCAAAGTCTTGATCTTCTACACCAGGGGTGGGCAAACTTTTTGGGCCGAGGGCCACATCTGGATGGGGAAATTGTATGCAGGGCCAGGGCAGGGGGTTGGGGTGCAGGAAGGGTGCGAGGTGCAGGCAAGGGGCTCAGGGCAGGGGTTTGGGGTGCACAGGGGTGCAGGAGGGGTACAGGGTGTATGAGGGAGCTCAGGGCAGGGGGTTGGGGTGCAGGAGGGGTACAAGGTGCAGGTAGGGGGCTTAGGGCAGGGAGTTGGGGGGCGGGATGCAGGAAGGGTTCGGGCTCCGGCCCGGTGCCGCTTACCTAAAGTGGCTCTGGGGTGGCAGCGGCATGCACCGGGCCAGGGCAGGCTCCCTGCATACCTGCCCTGGCCCCAGCCCCGCGCCACTCCAGGAAGCACTGTGGCCCCTGGGGGAGAGGGGCCGGAGGGCTTCACATGCGCTGCTCTTGCCACGCCTCTAGGTGCCTCCCACCGGTCACGGTTCCCCCTTCCCAGCCAATGGGAGCTGCGGGGGGATGTGCCTGGAGCCAAAGGCAATGCACGGAGCCCTCTGCCCCCCTACCGGGGCCGCAGGGAAGTGGTGTCGGCTGCTTCTGAGAGCGGCGCCAGGCCGGATCTGGCCCACGGGCCATAGTTTGCTGACCCCTGTTCTAGACAGTAATATCTCATTGGATTGTATGTGCTATCGTCGTATGTGAAGTTAGGCTATGTATGTGTTACTGAAACATGATGTGAGGGTGAAAACACTCACAAGCATCCTTTTAGGTACAACAGTAAAAAGGCCAAACAATGTAAATAGCTTACTGAGGAAATGCACACAAGCACAAGGATTACCCCAGGAACTTTGTACAACAGAAACCTCTCAGATACAGCACTACACAATAGGAACTGTTTGACCCAGGTCACAGCAAAAGAGTTTTCCAGCAAGTGGGAAGTAGATCTAAAAAGGGGACTATGACATCATGATGGGACCTCACTCTCCCTACAACACACCTGGCAACACCTGAGGGGCAAGGACTGAACTGTGGGAAGTGATGGTCCCAGGCTAGAGGAATTTTTAACTTGTGTATGAAAACCTGGGAAAGCCAAGGCAACTTGTGCTTTAAGAATCTGCCAGCCTGTTTATCACTCAGGGTGAGAATTTGCTAATTCATATCCTACATATCTAGTATGTTAAGCTCAGTTTGCAGTTTTGTTTATTTACTAAGGAATCTGCTTTGATCTGTTTGCTATCCTTAAAAATCTTTTTTATTTGGTCTAAAACTAGTGGGGCAGAAAGCTGTTGCATATCTCTCACCACACTGAGGGAGGGGACAAATTTTATAAACGTATGCTGTTCAGTTCCCTGTACAGCACAAGATGGCATAATTTCGGGTTTACACTCTAGAGGGGAGTGTGTGCCTTAGCTGAGTCTTCCCATGCAGAGCTGAAGCTCCAGCTGGGTGTGTCCCTATCTGTGTGTAGGCTGGTGAAAGAGCAAGCTTGGAGAGCTTGGCAATTTATCACAGCGTGGAGTCCAGGCTAGTGGTCAGGCCGGCTCAGTGGTATCCCAGTTCCAAGTGGCACCCTGGGGGGGAACCTGTCACACCAAGTACAACAGAATATTTACCTCCCATTGTGATGGGCTGGATCACAGAAACCCCCTTGGGAGCTGCCACCCGATGTGCAAAGACACCCCTGCTTCTGTTTTCCCTGCCAGCTCAGGACTCCAGCTCCCTGTCTTGTTGAGTCAGACACTCCCGTCTGCTCCAACACAGACCCAGGGTCTGAATCACTTGCCCCAAAGCTGCACGTTTACCTGAAAACAGTTCACAGAAGTGTGCTTGTCTTTAGCACTCAGATGCCCAACTCCCAATGGGGTCTAAACCCAAATAAATCTGTTTTACCCTGTATAAAGCTTATACAGAGTAAACTCATAAATTATTCGCCCTCTATAACACTGGTAGAGACCTATGCACAGTTGTTTGCTCCCCCAGGTATTAATACATACTCTGAGTGAATTACTAAGTAGAAAGTGATTTTATTAAATACAGAAAGTAGGATTTAAGTGGTTCCAAGTAGTAACAGACAGAACAAAGTAAGTCACCATGCAAAATAAAATAAAATGCACAAATCTATGTCTAATCAAACTGAATACAGATAATCTCACCCTCAGAGATGCTTCAGTAAGCTTTTTCTCAGACTGGAGACCTTCCAGGCCTGGGCACAATTCTTTCCCCTGGTACAGCTCTTGTTCCAGCTTAGGTGATAGCTAGGGGATTCTTCATGATGGCTCCTCCCTCTTTGTTCTGTTCCACCCCTTTACATATCTTTTGCATAAGGCAGGAATCCTTTGTCCCTCTGGGTTTCCACCCCTCTTCTCCCCCCCCCCCTCCACTGGAAAAGCACCAGGTTAAAGATGGATTCCAGTTCAGGTGACATGATCACATGTCACTGCAAGACTTCATTATCCACTTACCAGTACACTCATATACAGGAAGACTCACAGATAAACACAGCCATCTGCAGACAATGGTCCTTGTTAATGGGAGTCATCAAGATTCCAAACCATCATTAATGGCCCACACTTTACATAATTAAAATAGGCCCTCAGAGTTATGTTTTATATTTCTAGTTTTAGATACAAGAGTGGCACATTTCTACAAATAGGATGATCACACTCAGTAGATTATGAGCTTTGTAATGAGACCTTTTGCACGACGCATATCCCAGTTGCATTATATTCACTTATTATCAAATCTTTATAAAACTACCCCCTTACATTATATTCACTTATTATGTTTTCATAAAACCATATAGACTGCACAACATCACACCCATGTCTTATAGGATGCCCCAGTAATAAATACGCCACAGAATAATATTAGCCTTTTTCTCTTAACTGCATCACATTGCTGGCTCATATTCAATTTCTGATCCACTATAACCCCCAGATCCTTTTCAGTATTACTACCGCCTAATCAGTGAATTCCCCATTTTGTACAATATTTGTGCATTCAGTGGCGGATTACTGAATGGGCTGATGGGGCCTGTGCCCAGGGGCCCAGTCAATTTGGGGGCCACACAGGAGCAAATGGAACTCTAGTCCCACCCTCTGCTCCTCCTTTCCCCCTCCTTCCCTCTCCCTGAGGCCCTGCCTCCAGCCAACCAGAACCCTGTGGAAGGGTGGTGAGCAATATCCCCTGTCCCCAGGCAGAGCTGGCTGAGCACTGCTCGCCCAAGCCCAACACTGAGCTGGGCCAAGGCCCTCCCTGCCATGCTGGACCAAGGGGCCCCCCGGCCTGGCATGGCGCTCAACCAAGGGCCCTCCCCCCCCATCTAGCACTGGAACGAGCCCCTCTCCTATCCCACCCCCTGCAGCATGAAGCTCGCCCAAACCCCTTCTCCCTTTCCCCCCTCGCCAGCCTGGGGCTAGCGTGAACCATTCGCCAAAGCCCCCTTCCTCCCCTGCCCAGGGCTGGCCTAAGCCCCACCGCTCACCCCTGACAGCTCCTTTTTGGCAAAACTGGGCATTTGTCCCATTTGCTCTTGCCAATTGGTGATCAGTTGGAAAGAAAAAATGGGACAAATGCCCAGTTTTGCCAAAAAAAAAAAAAAAAAAAAAAAAAAAAAAAAAAAAAAAAAAGTCAGGATGTCTGGGGCCAAAATAGGATATATGGTTACCCTAGGACAGGGGTCCCCAGACTTTCAGTTATGCCCTCCCCCTTACCCAGTCCGTGCCTCCTCTGTCCCTGGAGCTAGGGCTAGGGCCCGGAGTGGGGCTGGGGCCTACAGTCAAGGACTGAGTGGAGGTGCAGCCAAGAGCAGAGCCACAGCTAGGGCTGGGGGGCATAGCTGGGAGTAGGGCTGGGCCCTAATGTGCATCCCCAAATGTTCCTCCATGCCCCCCTAGGGCAGTGCACCCACAGTTTGGGGACTAGTGCCCTAGGCTGTGGTAAGAGCTGCCCAGGGAGCCCAGGCAGCTGTAGGGAGCCGCAGACCCTGCATCTGCCTTGGGCAGGCAGCTGGTGTGCCTAAGAGCAGCCTCTGGCCTGTGTCCCTGCCCCCCCAGGGTGTCTAGGGCTCCCCACTGTGGCCCAGGCTCCCATACCTGGGAAGGATATGGGGGCCCTAAATATTCTGTGCCCCAATGTTCTTAATCCACCGCTGTGTGGATTTGATTATTCCTTCCTAAACGTAAGGCTTTGACCTGGTCTTCACTGAATTTCATCTTGTTGAATTCAGACCAATTCTCCAGTTTGTCAAGGTCCTTTTGAATTCTAGTCCTGTCCTCCTAAGTGCTAGCAACCCCCCCCCCAGTTTGGTGTAATCCCCACATTTTATGAACTACTCTCCACCTCCATTATCCAAGTAATTAATGAAAATATTGACTAATAGCAGACCCAGGACCCATCTAGATGTGTCCTCCCAGTTTACTGCAACCATTGACAGTCTTTCAAATAGTTATGTACCTACAACATCTAGGCCACATTTCCCTAGTTTGCTTTTGAGATGGTCATGTAGGACTGTGTCAAACGCCTTACCAAAAAACAAAATTCCCAAGCTCTTTCACATCTATTACTTCCCTGCCCCCCCAATCCACTAGGCCAGTAACCCTGATAAAAAAAGGAAATTAGGTTAGTGTGACCGTAAGTGCTGACTCCGTGGGTGCTCCGGGAAGGGTGGAATGGGGCAGGGCTGTGGGCTTGAGCACCCCACAGTACATTGGAAAGTCAGTGCTGTGGGTGTGACATGTTTTTTTTCCTTGAGAAATCCACATAGAGCTATTCCGTGTAGCCCTATTATTCTTCAGATGCTTACAAACTGAATTTAATAATTTATTCTGATATCTTTCTAGGTATCAAAGTTAAGCTGAATTACCCGGGTCCTCTTTACTCCCCTTTTAAAATATGGTTACTATGCTTGCCCTGTCTGTATATTTAAGGTTTGTCTAAATTGAGGGATCCATCCTCCAAAGTCCTGATCACTCTGGCCCCCCTCTAGCAAAGCACTAACCCCCATGCTTAACTTTAAGTGCATGTAGCCACAAGTTAAAGTGTTTTGCTGTGTAGGCACCAGAGTGCTCAGCACTGTCCAAGATCAAGTATGGATGATTAAGTATATTCTTAGAGTTATACTGAACATAATGGAAGAGACAGTTCCCTCCCCAAGTACTTTAGTCTAGATAGACCAAACAATACCTTACATACACTTAATGAAATAGATTACCAGGAATTGGATTTCTACAGTAATAGTGCTGTTATTAAAAAGTGTTTAATGCTAATCCACCATATAAGAACTTCACAGAAGAAGTGGGTTTTCAGTAGGGGTTTGCATGAAAGGGTGACTGCTTGGCACATCAGGAAAAGGAGAGAGTTCTAGGTGTAAAAGCAGCATGGAAGAAAGCATCAAGATGAAAGAGAAGGATACAGAGGAAGCTAATATGCAGGAGCTTCAAGTGAGAAGGAAAGAAGAGCAGAGAAGTAACCTAGAATGAGGTTACATACAGTTTGAAAGAGAGGAGAAGTGGCATTATCCTGCAAAGGTGCTTAAGTAGCTTGATCTTTTCAAGAAGGGGAAGGAACATTAAGCACTATGTGGAGCATAATTTTACTACATCTCATAGGATCAGGATTTAGTTAAGTCACCTTGCTCAGCAGCTTTGCAGAACTGCATTGTCTATGGTATACAAACTGGTTCTGTAATTCACCACTGGCACAGTGGAAGTATTAGTATAGCCAGGGCTCAGGTGTTTTTACCACCACACCAACTAACCCCACTCAAAGGGCCAGAATAGAAAACTACCATTGACTGTCAAGGACTTTGGATCAGACATAGAATTTGCTATCAAAAATTGGTTCAGTATTAAAAAACCTAGGAGAATGCCAAAAAGATTAGTAAAAAGAAGAACAGGAGTACTTGTGGCACCTTAGAGACTAACAAATTTATTAGAGCATTAGTCTCTAAGGTGCCACAAGTACTCCTGTTCTTTTTGCGGATACAGACTAACACGGCTGCTATTCTGAAAAAAGATTAGTATATTTATTAATATTTACCTGCATGAAGCAATTTATTTACATGAGAAAACAGTTACATTACTGCAGGTTAACTGCAATATTTTTAAAATAGCTATCAAAACATCCGTGTATATTTTACAAAAGCTTTTATTAAAAACTCAAAATAATAAACAAGCAATTTTCATAAATATTTTAGGTAAGACCATGTTAACATTAAGGGTTTCTCAATGGCAAACAATCCTAAAGTCTATGGCTTTTTTTTTTTTATTAAATTAAAACCCTTTGCCACATCATAATACTTGGTGTCGTCTATGTAACATTGATAAAACATCTGAGATGGTGCATTGGTGCTACAGCTGTAAAGCCAGTGGAGACTAAAATACACAGCATTCAATAGTACATTTTGATATACGACAATTAAAGCAGCCCAGAATGAATGATTCAGCATTTCCATCTGAAAATTACCATTTCTGGACACGTTAGTTAAATCACTGTTGTGAAGCTTCACTGGGTCCTACCTAAAGGCTACTGATCTGCTTTCATTCTCAGTGCAGTAGATCATAGAGTTATCACAGTATTTTTTTCAGTGTTGTGATGGATTTGTTTTTCCCTTAAGTATTTAGAACCCTTGATGAAGGCACAGTGGTAACATACGAATTATTGCTTTGTATTTTGTAGAATGGAATATGCGATTCAGGAGTGATCTTTTGTGATATGATTTGTCTTCATTCTGGTCTTCTTTATGGTGTTTAAGAGGTGAAAATTTTGTTTTTATAGTAGCTACATGGTGGCTGTTTTGAACATAGGTGTAGTTTGACTTCCATATTTGGGGAGGGCAGCTCCAGTCAGGCCAACGGGGCCACATTGGCGGGGTGGGCAAATTCCACATGTGATGGAGGCTTGCAGTTTGGGGTGGACAATGCCCCCCCATCTTCCCCACACTACACCCATGGTTTTGACGAAGGAATTCATTGCTTCTCTCTCCCTTCCTCTCTGACATAGTGGAGGAGGATGTGTGATGTACATGCTGTGGCAATCATTGCAGGATGTTTAATTTGTCAGGGCTAGTATAAAAGGGTAACAAGAAAACATTCTACAAATACATTAGAAGCAAGAGGAAGACCAAAGACAGGATAGGCCCATTACTCAATAAGAGGGGGAGGTGGGGAACAACAGAAAATATGGAAAGGACAGGAGTGCTAAAGGACTTTATGTAAGTTTTCACCAAAAAGTTTAGTAGCAATTGGACATCTAACAGTGAATGCCAGAGAAAATGAGATAGGATAGAAGGCTAAAATAGGGACAGAAGAAGTTACAAATTACTTAGACAAGTTAGATGTCTTAAAGTCACTAGGGCCTGATGAAATACATCTTAGAATTCTCAAGGAGCTGACTGGGGAGGTATCTGAGCCATTAGTGATTATCTTTAAGGCTACGTTTAGTCATGGGTATTTTTAGTAAAAGTCATAAACAAAAATTCACAGGCCCATGACCTGTCCATGACTTTTACTAAAAATACCCACCCTGATTAAAACTTGAGCAGGGGGCCATGGGTGCTCGGGGGGAGGAGGAGTACAGGGGCACTGCAGGATGTGATCCAGGAACCCCATTGGTACGGGGGGAGGGGCGCGCAGGCTGTGGCCCAGGACCTCTGTTGGTACTGGGGGAGGGGTGTGGGGTGGCAGGGGCTTCCTACCCATCTCTGTGTCCCTGCAGCTCCTAGACAGCGGAGGCAGGGGCCAGGGCAGGGGCTCTGCTGCTCCTGCCACAAGCACCAGCTGCTGCAGCTCCCATTGGCCAGAAATCGCAGCCAATGGGAGCTGTTGGGGCAGGGTCTGTGGGCGTGGGCAGCATGTGGCGCCCCCCCCCCCCCTTTCTCTGGCCGCTCTGCCACCTAGGAGCTGCAGGGGGCCATGTCAATGGAAGCCAGGGAGCCCCCACCCTGAGTTAAGTGCCTCCCCTGCACTCCTCAACCTCCTGCCCCTAGCCCTAAGCCCCCTCCCACACACCCAAACTGCTGCTGCTGGCCCAGAGGCTTCCCAGCTGGGGCAGCCCCATAGCCAGCACCAACTGCTGCAAAAGTCAGAGGTCACAGAATCCATGACTTCTGTGATAGACTCATAGCCTTAATTATCTTTGAAAAGTCATGGAAGATGGGAGAGATTAGAGGACTGGAAAAGGGCAAATATAGTGCCAATCTATAAAAAGGGGGAATAAGGACAACCTGGGGAATTACAGACCTGTCATCTTAACTTCAGTACCAGGAAAGATGATGGAGCAATCAATTTGCAAACACCTAGAAGATAAGTTTTATCAGCATGGATTTGTCAAGAACAAATTGTGTCAAAGCTACCTAACAGCTTTCTTTGACAGGGTAAAAAGCTTTGTGGATGGGGGGGGGGAAGCAGTAGATGCGATATCTCAACTTTAGTAAGACTTTTGATATGGTCTCACATTTCCTTCTCATAAACAACCTAGGGAAATAAACCTGGATGGAGCTACTATAAGGTGGATGCATAACTGGCTGGAAAACCCCAGAGAGTAGTTATAAGTGGTTCACAGTCAAGCATATCAAGTGGGGTCCCGCAGGGATCAATTCTGAGTCTGATTCTGTTCAATATCTTCAATGATTTAAATAATGGCATAGTGAGTATACTTATAAAGTTTGTGGATGATACCAAGCTGGGAGTGGTTGCAAGTGTCTTGGAGGATACGATTAAAAATGTAAATGATCTCAACAAACTGGAGACATGATCTGAAGTATATAGGATGAAATTCAATAAGGACACATGCATAGTACTCCACTTATGAAGGCGCAATCAGTCAGACACATACAAATGAGAAATGACTGCCTAGGAAGGAGTATCGCAGAAAGATCTGGCAGTTATAGTGGATCACAAGTTAACTATGAGTCAGTGTAAGACTGTTGCAAAAAACATCCCACAAACATCATTCTGGGATGAATTAACAGGAGTTTTGTAAAGCAAGACACAAGTAGTAATTCTTCCACTCTACTCTGCACTGATTAGGCCTCAACTGGAGTATTGTGTCCAGTTCTGGGCACCACATTTCAGGAAAGAGGTGGACAAACTGGAAAAAGTCCAGAGAAGAACAACAAAAATTATTAAAGATCTAGAAAACATGATCTATGAGAGACGAGTGGGGAAAAAATGGGTTTGTTTAGTCTGGAGAAGAGAAGACTGTGAAAGGGGACATAACAGTTTTCAAGTACATAAAAGGTTGTTACAAGGAGGAAGGAGAAAAAATGTTCTCCTTAACCTCTGAGGATAGGACAAGAAGCAATGGGCTTAAATTGCAGTTAAGGTGGTTTAGGTTGAACATTTGGAAAAACTGCTGAACTGTCAGGGTAGTTAAGTACTGGAACAAATTGTCTAGGGAGGTTGTTGAATCTCCATCATTGGAAATTTTTAAGATCAGGTTAGACAGACACCTGTCAGGGATGGCCTAGATAATAATTAGCCCTGCCTTGAGTACAGGGGACTAGACTAGAAGACCTCTTGAGGTCCCTTCCAGTCCTATCATTGTTTTATGCTGTAATAAGTTTTGTTATTCCTGGTGAACTCATTTTTGTTGTTGTGTGCATAGCAGCATTTGGTGACAAAATGCAACACTTAACTGAATGAATGCATAGTGCTCTCTGCTACCACACTGTTCAGTCTCCAGAGCTGTCTTGTTAGTACTTTCCAAGAGGACAGATTCGTTACTAATATTTTTAAGTCATCTATTTTAGATAAGATCAGAAGACAGTGAGTAGGCAACATGCTTAAAGATCTGTGATAAAATGCATTTTATCACATGACTTGCTTCCCACATTATCAGCATAACAATAAACAGACTAAGATTAAAGTTATCATAGAGCAAAACATAGGTTGAAAGCTGGTTTACATATAGATTATATAAATAATCCAGAAACTGAAGTCTAGCTGATTTCATAGACAGGCAACAACTCATAACAAAAGTTTGCACCCACAACACAGTCTTTACATTCACCTCACATAGGCCAGACAATAGCACAGTAAAACTTAGTAGTCAGATAATGGTATGTATTGTATTGTATTGTCTTGTCTGTTTAGGACCTATAATACTGCAGTGATACATGCTACAGACATTATTTCTTTAGCAGGCACTATCTCCTTAGTAGTTTACTGGGCTTTTCTGACTCTACTAAAGGGTTGCCCTCTAATAGGAGCATTTTTCCCCAGCATACCTTTCTCAGGCTGCCCCTTTAAATATGGAAGAGTCGAGCAGCTGTAGTTCTAAAGTAGCCATTTTGTAACTAGTTGCTGCTCCTGGTCTTCCAGGTAGGAAGTATTCTTAACTCCTATTATATTTGCTCTTGCTCATGGCTAATATATGGCCCATTCCAATATATCTATAGCTATAGACAGCCATTCTCTCACCAGATCCACTTATACAACATACAGGGACAACAGTCAGTGACTGAAAAGCAGCTGCTCATCAGGAGCCAAGTTTAATGGGAGGCACAGTGGGGAGTGAAAGCTGAAATCAAGGCTGGGATTCACACTTACCAGAAGGAAGCGGATGGATTCTTAGATGGTATCTTAGGAGACCTCCACCCACTCCAGGTTACTAGCAGAAATGGTCTGGGGCAAACTTCACTACTAGGGTGGAAACTTTTTTGGATTTTGCACCACGTTGTCAATGCATTGCCTTTCTCTCGCCTCACCTTTCCAGCGGGACAGGCGAGCCTGACAGTCGCCAAGCCTGGGCAGGGCTGCAGCGTGCTGGCTCCCTTGTAAACCCCTAGCACTGCAGGCAATTCTGCTTAAGAGGCCCCAGAGCGTGGAAAAGGACCTTACCCCACCCAGTTACCCTCCCACCGGCTCCCCTCTCTTCCCTGCTCCCGCCCAGTGACCTCTCTCCGCCCGGTGCCTTCCCTCTCCCCCAGTGACCTAATGATTCCCTCTGCCCGCTCCCCTTCCGCCGCACACACCCGAGTTCAAGGAACTGCTGCTCTGAGCCCAAGTCCTTCCACTCAGCCCCATCACAGCATCGGTAACCATAGAAACCTCAACTAACCGGCTCATTGGGTGGTTTAATATGAGACAGTGACCAATAGGGTGCGGCCCTGAGCCGGGATCTTCCAATAGCATTGCGGCACAAGGCAGGCCGGGGTGCTGACGTCCGTGGTGGGAGGAGGGACTAGGGAGACTAGGCTGAAAGGGGGTCGGGACTCGGCGGCGGTGGCGGCACCACCATGGAGACCCCGGGGTAGGGCCCGACCCGGCGGGGAGGCTACAGCTGGGGCCCCTCCGCGCCCAGAGCCCCTGCCAGCGGTGTCATCTGTGCGGTGAGTGAGGCTTCGGGGACATGGGAGGCCTCGGGGACACTCTAGGGTGGGGGGTACCCTGGGGCGGGGACCCGGCTCCGGATCAGAGGGGAGGCTGAGCCAGGAAGGAGCAAAACCAGCTGTAGGGAGCCGAGGAGAGAGGTTGAGTCTCCCTGTCTCTCCCTTCACCCCCAGATCCCTTCCCCGCGAGGTCTCTGTCTTTTCACCCCTAACAACCCTTTGCCCCCACTTGGCCATCCCCAGCCTCTCCCCTCTTGGCTTGTCTCTTTCCCATACCCCACCCCCAATCCTTTCCCCCCTTAGCCTGTCTCTTCCCGCACTGGTCTCGCTTCCCTCCCCCAGCCTTACCCATAGCCCCCCAAATCCTTCCATCCCTAGGCCTGTCTCTTCCTCTGATCGCCCCCTCTCCCCCCGCCTTTGGCGTGACTCCTTTCCCAAAACTCTCCCCCTAACGCCCTCTCCATTCTTAACCTCTGTCGCCCAGACCTCTTCTCTCCCGGCCCTCCCAAGCTCGTGTTTCCCTTCAGCCTTCCGTTTCCCTGTAAAATTGGCTTTGCTTGGGCTTAGGCTGAATGAACGCAGCCACAGTCTCCTCTAACCCCTTCCCCGCGCTGGGCTTCTAGGTGGCAGGCCCACGGAACTGCCCCTCTGCGGTCCCTGAGCCCCGTGGGGAGGGGGCAGAAGGCTGCCTGGTTTTGCCTGCATGTTCAAGGAGTGCGACAAACAGGGCGCTTGCGGAGTGGAGCGCAGGGCGGATGAGAAGGCAGGTGTGCGGCTCGTACCGTGTGTGGGGCGGGGGGAGGCGAGGGGGACACACGCTGTTTGTTCCTGGGGCTTTAGATTGTGCTGGAATGTGAGGAATGCGCCAGGGGAAGCGCGCACACAACCCGCTGCAACAGATCGCTCCTTGCCCAGCTCTCCTCCAATAGTCAAAGGTCACTAGAGCATCTACCCGGGAGCTAGCGAACCTCTCTGTGTTTCTATGCTGCAGAGAGGGCAGGAGCGGTGTCTGCTTGCCTTAATGCCTTGGGCATGGCATTGCACAGGTTCAGGTTAGATTCTCGCTGCATTTTTCCGCGATGAGATCAGTTTGAAGGTTGCTTGTCCCTCACCGCACCCGAGTTGAGCAAGGCTGGATATTCACTTCCTCCCCGTTATCAAGGGCCTTTGATATCTGCGCCAAGTTTTTGCTGAAACATTTGTGCAATTGGTATTTAAATTGTTTGGTGTATGTTCCTAAGCCGAGCTGCAGAAGCTTTGGTGGTGGTAGCGGCGGGGGCGGGCGGGAGGAGAAGAAAAATGTTCGTCGTGTGTGGTGTTGCCGCAACACACATTTTGCTATATGTTTTTGTTAATACTTGTAAACGGCGATCTAATCTGGAAAATATTTCTATGCATGGATCCTTCTTGTTTAACATGAACTACCGTTCTTTATCATACTCAGCTGCATTTATACTCTCATATAATACGTAATGAAAAGGAACAGAGAGGCAGTGTTTTGCCAGAGATGGGACAGATAGAACTGTCTGGTACTGTTAAATTACAGGGCGTGTCAATTACCATCTGAAACAACACAGAAACCCAGCAGGAGGCAACAATCGCCACCACGTCTTTCCCCAGATTTACATTTGTTAGCACCAGGGCGATTTTCATTCTGCTATTCAAACTGTCATAGCCATTTAAGTTGATATTTGTGAGGAAGTGATTTGGGAGTGGTGGGGAGAGAAAAGGGGATTTAGAAAACTTTTAGAAAACAATAGTCCAGCTGTAGATAAAATAACAGAATACTAATAGTGGGTGTCTGAGCATAGTCTAATGGTGATTATTTTCTGTATGTGGCTTATATTTCTCTGTCAGATCAAAGAAAATAATTACACAGTGCTTAGCTAAAGAAACTGTAGTAGCTACTAATCAAGTCCAAGAACTATCATGCAAGCTGCTGCTTTGACAAACATTGTTTGGGACAGGTTTGTTAATAGGGCCACATGATCAGGATATCAAGCTGAACTGTTAAATCTGTTTGTGGGTATTTTTTAAGCTAAGGAAACAGCATTGTATTCCTCCACCGTGATTATTATGCTGAACTACCTTATGTCCACAAGCCATGAGGTGATCCCTAGTCACTGATTATGTATGTTGAATACAATGTAAAGATTAGGTATGCTTTTGATATAACTACATTTCAGATTGCACACCAGTACCCAAACCTTAAATGAAGAAACTATCTAAGCCCTAAAATCCTCTACTGCTGGCGGTAGGAAGTACAGCTATGGGAATCTGGTAACTTGGCAGCCTTTTTGTTTGATCAGTAAGCAAAACAAATAGGAGAAAAGTGACAAATGTTCAAAATAAGAGCATTTCTGGGTGACTGTAATGATACATGCAGCTGTTTTACAGCTAACACATTTGTCTCTGAGGATAAATTAAGTTTACTATCTTGGCTGTGTATGGACATTTTGCTACAATCACACAAAAAGCATAAGGAAATTGGGAGACATGATTTAGCAGTGAACACGCCCATCCTGTCGGGAGGAAAGGTGTTGAGAGGTGCAGAATTGGAAGAGTGAAAATGGATTTTAAAATTCTTGGAGTCTGGGTTGTTTCTGCACAAACCAGTATGTCTATGACCAATGAATGTTCTAAACTGGAAATCCTAAATTGTGTACAGGAACATTGTATATATTCGTTCTCGTAGGAACACTAATTTTCAGAAGCCAACTCTACTTTGCTATAAAAAATATGTACAATATCTTATTACAGTTGAAATAAATATGTATGTAGCCCAGGGTAGATTAAGCCTTGTGTTGTCTTTCTAATTTTCCACTGCATATTAATTTTAAATCACAGTCCAAATGCACATGTGATGTATAACTAAAAATAAAACTGTTTGTGGGGACAGGTGTGGCCTCAAAGTAATAATACTTTATAGCTCGCTTTTGATTCTGCTGATGGCTGTTACTCCTTTTATTAATCATTGTACGAGACTTGGGAAGGGCAGGGAGAATAAAGCTTTCTTGACTTATTGAATAGGTAGACCGTACACTTTTTGTCTTGGAAAGACATTGACATTTGGTGAATTTCTGATACCTCTGAAAATTAAAATATTGGAACTTAACTCTCAATTTTAACTTTATTTTTAAACTGGGAAACCAATGAAATTTAAAATATCTATTTTTAAAAGTTCAATTAATACTGGTTCACTTTCATAAAATTGTAAGTGCTGTCTGACCATTGGAATATGCTACTAAAACTATTTTTGTTTACATGTAGGTAGCATGAACAATATGCTGTGTATCTTCCACTCAAAGGTGAAGGGAGTAGAGGCTGTGTAGAGCATGGCCTCTGACCTAAGCAACTTCAAAATTTAACAGAAAATAAAAAGATAAGAGGTTTTGTTTGTTTGATCCTCCTTTCAGTAGAAGTTATGTGCTTTAATCAAACTGGTACACTTTAAGGAAGTGTGGTTTTTTTGTTTTGTTTTGTTTTTTAAGAAAATACATTTTCTACAGGGAGAGAATTCACCCCAGTTTTCTGATTGCACATTGGAAATGTTACATACCTTGTGTGGCATTCTTTTAAAGCATAGCATTCTCATTTACTGCTCTGTGTGCCGCAGCTGTATTTAAAAGGTTAAAGAAAAAAGTAATAATATGATATAGTATTTTATTAATGTTCTAGCAGCTTCATGTGTTGGCAAAATATTGATTTTTTTTTTGGTTGAAGCTAATTTTTCAAAATGAAAATGGTATTTAATATAACAAGTAGTTCTCTATTTTTACATTGCCTATATTAGACAGTTATGAAAATTATGAGAATAAGCACCTCTACAGAACTTGTAAAAGAACTGTTATATGTTTTTAATGTGTGCTATATCAAATGATAGCCATAAAAAAATCCTGCATGTATTCTGTGAACTTTTGAAAGAAATACTATTCATAGTCACAATTTGAGTCATTCGTAAGTGCTCTTTTGTTTCATTTTGTTTGGATACAATTGAATGTGTCACCTCTTTTGTGATTAGGTATTATGCAGCAGATAGTACAGTAAACTGTGACACAATGTTATTGAGACTTGTATGTGGATTATTTAAACACATTAGTACTTCACTAGTTATAAAGAGATCACAGAATACGGGACTTTTTCTAATAGCATCGCAGTTAAAGAAATCTGTTGTATTACTAAGTACAGAAGAATCAACTTCAGAGGCATGCCTCTGACATTCTGTTGCAACATTTTTCAGAGTAGCAGCCGTGTTAGTCTGTATCCGCAAAAAGAACAGGAGTACTTGTGACAGCCCACTTCATCGGATGCTTATGCTCTCTCAGAGTTGGTAAGACAACTCCCACCTGTTCATGCTCTCTGTATGTGTGTGTATATATATCTCCTCAATATTTATTCCACTCTATATGCATCCGAAGAAGTGGGCTGTAGTCCACGAAAGCTTATGCTCTAATAAATTTGTTAGTCTCTAAGGTGCCACAAGTACTCCTGTTCTTTTTGTCAAATAAATTTGTTAGTCTCTAAGGTGCCACAAGTACTCCTGTTCTTGTTGTGACATTATGTAGTTATAAGAAAGCACTGTGACTAGTCCAAGGAGCTTAGTGATCATAGTAGAGTTTATTGCTGTAGGCAGAATAAACATGTCAGTGATCACTAGCTTTATTGTCAGGATATGCTTGTTAAATGTGCTGAGAAAACAAAACAACCAATAATTGAATGGAATAGTCAGAGGGTCTGAGATTTTTGTTGGAAAAGGGATAGGCATTTATGTACCTACTACTCGGTATTTTGTATTGTCCAAACAGCTCCCTTCTTCTTCTTCCTCTGCTCCTTCCTATTGTACTTTATACCTACTGTTACATTTAACTTCAACCTTGTCTGTAGATTTTAAAACTAGTTAAATTGGTGCAAACTGCTCATGTAGAAACAATTGAACTGGTTTAACCCTTGCTTATTTTCATTTGTATTATCATAGCGCCTAGGAACTCCTATCAAGGTTCAGGGCCTATTTTGCTAGGCAAATGGGTAAATAACAAAGAACACAGTCCCTTTCCCAGAGAGTTTACAACCTATGTGTCAGACAGGATACAACAGGTAGATGAAATAAACAAATGGAGTGAGAGGTTGAGATAATGAAGAGTTTAGAACAGAAATCTCAATCTGCCACTTATCTAACCACTGCAGGACTGGGAGTGCACTTGTAAACATTATTGCAGAGGCAAGTTCCCTCCTCTTCCCCCCGCCCGGTGTTTCTTCCGAAATTACCTGTACTCCCATGGCTCATGCTCCAATTTTGCAGACTGTTTTTTAATTTAATAATTTACTGACTGGAGCTAAACCAGTTTAAGCCCATTCAAAGTGCATCTAATAGAGGGTCTGCAGTTGTTTAACTACATCAATTTTAAAATGATCTAGATAAGCCAGTGCAACTGTGCATAAAGACGTAGCCTTAGACTGCAAGAACTCTGGAGCCAACCCTGATCTTCTGTTGTGTACAGTGCCTACCACAGTTGACTCTCTGATTTTTGTTTGTGACCTGTAGCGACTAATATAATGTAAATTATAATAGTGAGGGCACACAGGAAATGTATGTGATGATTAACAGTTAATCATAGAGCACTACAGATTGAATAAACTGATTACTTTACTTAAACTGCAAAGCATTCCTTTAAACTTGTATCCAATCTTTATAGTGGAACTTCACATAACAAACTTGTTAAAATGTATTCAGTAGGCTGCCAACACTAACAGGATAAATGTCTAGTAGGAAATGTTAACTGCTTCGATGCCACATTAAATAGTATTTTCTGGGCAACATGTTGCAGTTTTGCTTGTAACCTTTTTTTAAAAAAGCTTGTGATACCAAATTAGTCCATGTAACTTTTGATATGGTTTCCTACTTGAGATTTCTGAAAATACCCTGTTTCCCCGAAAATAAGACATCCTCCGAAAATAAGGCCTACTTACAGTTTTGCCTCTCGTTGTAATATAAGGCATCCCCCCGATAATAAGACCTCCCCAATAATAAGGCATCCACCGATAATAAGGCATTTTTCATTTCTGAAAAATAAGACATCCCCTGAAAATAAGACCTAGCGCATCTTTGGGAGCAAAAATTAATATAAGACACTGTCTTATTTTCGGGGAAACAGGGTAGAAGAAGTTTATATTTCAGTTTTTGAATATTTGAAGAAAGTCCCTCACCCTTTAAATTCCAAACTGTTAGAGCAGGGATGGGCAAACTACAGCCCGAGGGCCGCATCTGTCCCTTCAGACATTTTAATCTGGCCCTAGAGCTCCCGCTGGGGAGTGGGGTCCGGGGCTTGCCCCGCTCCGGTGCTCAAGCTGGGGAGCAGGGTTGGGGGCTTGCCGCACTCCGCACATGCCGTGGCTACCAGAAGCAGCGGCATGTCCCCCCTCTGGCTCCTATGTGTAGGGGCAGCCAGGAGGCTCCACACGCTGTCCCTGCCCAAAGTGCCGCTCCTGCAGCTCCTATAGACCGGGAACCCCGGCCAATGGGAGCTGCAGGGATGGCTCCTGCAGATGGTGCAGCATGCAGAGCTGCCTGGGCTCGCCTCCGCGTAGGAGCCAGAGGAGGGACATACCGCTGCTTCTGGGAGCTGTTTGAGGTAAGCGCCGCCCAGAGCATGCACCCCTGACCCCGTCCCATACCCCAACCGCTTGCCCCAGCCCTGATCCCCCCCTCCTGCCCTCCAAACCCCTCAGCCCCACCCCAGAGCTCGCACCCCCAGTTTTTGTTTTTTTCTTTGTAGTTTTCTCCTTTTCCCTCTAGTTTGGTCCCTGTCTGGAAGAGAGAGGAGGTCTTTATAGGTGCATTTTGGGGACAGCTGAGGACTCCCCTAAATTAGCAGTAGATGAGTAGCATTTATCAGTAATTGAGCACCCCAGCAGCAATTGTTTGGAAAGCAGTATGGTGCATAGGGGGCAAATTTGTTTGCCTCAAAAATCTTGGTTAAAGCTTACCTCCCTGGAACCAAACACAGCTTCTTCCTGCTTTGCTGTACAGTGAATTTGGTAAATGGCAAGGGGTCCAGTAAAGTGGCTTTAGCAGAGATCAGCTTTTCTTTCACGATCACTTCATGCCTCCATTGTGTTGTGAGTCAATCCTCCACTTTCTGACAAAGAATACTACCATGAGGACATCAGGAGAGCAGTTTTTGAACCAACACAGTCAGTTTACTTGCTGGCATTTCCCTTATTCTCTCCATAACTAGTATATCAAACTACAAATCTTGTAAGGAAAGTTTAGTTGCCTCTCTAGGCTCTGTGTAGACAACCAACACCCAGGTTCCTCCCCCCGCATACACACTCTCACACACTCACTCCATATGCTTTCATTTCTGAATTGACTGCTCCTTCTCTGGCTACAATCCCGGGTGGGGTGGAGTGGGGGAGAAACTTCCTGTTCAGTGTGCCTGTGCAGGGGCCAAGACTCTCTTTGGTTACCTTAAAGCCACAAGTCCCTCTAATTACATCCATGTCCTTATGCTCAAAGCAGGTTTAAAGAAGGCAGTACTACTTAGCAAATTTTCTTTAACCCTTCATTGCAGTTATATTTACTTTTAGCCTATCTCAGTATTCCTAGGAAAGATGATTTTAGGACAGAAATGTTAGACTATTTGAGCAGGGAACATCTTTCCCCTTGCTTAGCTCTCCTACTGAAAAGGGAAAAAAGATAAGGATGGGAGGAAATTAGCAGTAACTGCAGCTCAGTCTGAAATGGTGTATTGGCGTGACTTACAACAGAAAAACAAAATCTTTCTTTGTCCTAAGATTCCTAGTATGGATTAGTTTATTCTATCCCTTTTCCAGTATCTGATTATGATGCTCAGTATCACCAACTCCAAGCATTTAATCGTGAGTCAAGTCCTCAAAAAATCATGGGACTGGCTTAAAAAATTAGAGTTGAAAAAATTAATGTTGGGTTCTTTTTATATTTCTTCAGGTTTTGAGCTGTTGTGGATCATTTTTTATTCATACTTTTCTCTGGGGGTACTTGAAACTTTTTCTTTTTAAATGAAAATTGAGATTCTTACCTAATCCCAGGACTCTAGGATCTGGGACTTTAAGAAAAACACCAAGTGTCACAATAAAATCACAAGAGTTCACAACATCGGAGGCTAAGTCAGCTATGAAACAGAGTAGTTTATCAACATATCAATAGCATATCCCTCAGAAGTGTGGTGAGTTGAAAAAGGACTGTTTTCATTCTCCTTTTTTCACTCTATGGACAAGACCAATAGGCTTTCTCCCAAGAGGAATCTGAGATCTTCTCCAGTGGAGGCAGCTGAACTAGGGGATTGAAACCACGTTAAGTCCTCTAAAACGGAGAATCGTAGGTGAATGAGATCCACTAGCCAAGTGGTATAGAAATAGTTTAAGAATGTTTTGCTTCTGCTATCTTCTTTCAAAAGTCCAAGTGTTGGGGCTTTAAAGTCTTTAAAGATGCTAATAATCCAGGGTGCAAGGGTTTCTGAGATCCTTGGAAAAAACTATTTTTGTTCTATAATACTTCAGAACACTAGAGGTAGCTAGGTGTTTTTGGTTTTCAGTCAAGAAGCACTCACTTTTTTTAATGGGATTAAGCTGTCTGGGAAGTGAAGTCTCATTGAAGAAGGTCCTCAAGCCTTACATCTGACTTTCTCATGTTTTTGGTGCACTCTTCTTTCTGGGACAAAGAAATCTTGTACAGTATTTACAGATGACCGTCCCCACCCCCTTTCCCACCTCCCCATATTGTGTCAGGACAGTTCTGTCTAGCGACCTACCTCATGTGGAACAAAGGTTTTACTCTAACAAGATATGTATCAGTTCAGATCTGCCTTCAATGTCTGACAATCACAAGGCAAATTTGTTGATTTAGTATGTATGACAGAAAAAGTTTCCACTTCTTATATGTAACTTCTAAATTTCCTTGTACGCGGGGAGAAGTTTCTGGAGGATTTTTCCTTCCTTTGCTATCCCAGCTAAATTTAAATTCAAAGTTTAAAGGGTATCCAGCATATCAAACTCTCCGTTTAAGTTTTTTCTAATATGGTGTGATCATAATATCCTGGTTGAATAACTAGGCCAATTATACGTTAATGTCCTGAGTGAGGTATAGATGTTCTCCCTTGGAAATCTATAGGCGACTTATTCTGTGACAAACTTCCAACAGACACTCCCTCTGTGTGACTTCCTAGAGAGGTAAGTTTCTTGAGCCTTCTCTACACTGCAATAAGTACTCATTGCTGGCACTGGATGCAGCAGAACTGGTGCTGATCAAGGCTTAACTACAGGTAGGCTTGGAAGCATTAGTTTTTTTTATAAGTAAATGTTTGTAAATGTCTATTTCACCATACACAGAGAAACTAATGAAAAATATTTCCATCAATAATTGAAATTTACAGATAAGCAAACTAAGAAAAATGCTGCTTTAAAACTTGAGAGTTTGGTATAAGGATATTTACTTTGTAAGTTTTGACATGTGATGTTGACAATTTGTGTTTTAACAGTTATAAATCTTTAATCTTTTGAATTTCAACATCTACTGTCCTTACAGAATTACTCTGACCCACCCATTATTTCCCTTAACTGTGAAAATTTAAATAAATAGAAATAAAAAAGCTTAAAAATAAACATTGATATTATCGGTCAAAATTATATACATATAAGAAAAATCTGATTATGCCAAGCCTACATTTAACTACAAACAATGTTCAGCATCAATTAGGAGACAATAGGTTTTTAGTACTATTTCTGAAATGAACAATTTGTCCTTGGTTACACTTGTAGTTAAACTGTGGTTAATACCAATTTTGCTGCACCTATTGCAGATACTCATTGTCAGTAATGGTATCTCTTGTACTGTAGAGAAGATCTTGAGATGGGGATAGGGTGACCAGATAGCAAATATGAAAAATCGGGATGGAGGTGTGGAGGGTAATAGGTGCCTACATAAGACAAAGCACTAAATATCAGGACTATCCCTATAAACTTGGGACATTTGGTCACCCTGGGTGGGGAGCCCACACCTGATTCAGGGAAGAGGTTCACTATAACTGCTGTTAGAAACACTGTATAACTTCATGTGTTTGAGAGAGATGAAAATATTCTGTAATGTACAGAAACCTTCAAGGAATGTCAGTTGGAAAAAAATCTTACAGCACGTCCCTTAGCAAGAGGCCAGCTAGTTTATATCCCACCAAGTTAGTTATTTTCCCCTTCTAACCTCACCCTGGACATTTTCTAACAAGCAAGTAGGGCTCTAACCTCGGACAGCCTCTAGCAGATTATAACAGAATTACTTCTTCCTTCAAGGAGACTAGATCATCACTGTCTTGCAAAGTTCACAAATTCTGTTAACAACATAGATGTCCAGAAGCTTGAGGAAGGGTCTCTTGGTAATTAACTGGGGTTCATATCAAGTGTTGGTTCTTTTCTCCACCTTCCCACTGATAGAAAATAGTCAAAGTCCAGATGTTGGTCCTACTATTAATCTTTGCTGATCTTCAAATGCCTAGTGTCTGCAGCTTCAGTAGTAAACTTGGACTTACTGAGTTATTCAGGGATTCTGGGCAAAATGGGGTTTTGGCTAAAACATTACTTTTTATGGTGGTTTCTTCCTACTTCTCCCTCCCCCACCCCCGATGAAAGCTAGCTTGGAATCAACCCACCTCCTCCCCCGTTCCCTCTTCCCCCCTCACCCCACCCCACCCCCCAGCCTCTGGAAGGGAATGTATTTAGGATTACATTGCAACACCATGCCTCATTCTTCAGCCTTTGCTTGCATCCAAATATTTCTCACTTAATAGTTTTGACTCATGATTAGTTCCTAATGAGGCAACCTGGGGACCAAGGGTCTTCTAATGAAGTACTAAAAGCCTTAAAGCTACTTAAAAAAAATTAGTTGCAATGTCTTACTGTTTTGGACACTAGATCATTCTTCTTATGACTTCATTTTAGTGAGAAGGTTAAGCAAGCAGTGACTATTGTACTTCATTCAGTGTCCCTTATTTTCAACTCTGCAGAAAAAGTGGTCTGCAGTTTATCCTTCATCCCCTTTTGTCCCTGTGAGCTCTGACTTCGATGGGAGAGCTTCTCCCGTCGATGTAGCTACCACCTCTCGGGAAGTGGATTAACTACACCGATGGGATAGCTCTCTACTGTTGGCATGGCGCATCTTCATTAAAATGCTACACCAGCACAACTGCATTGGTAGAGCTGCGCCAATGCAGCATTTTAAGCTTATTAATTATTTAAGCTTATTTAAGCATTTTAAGTTTAGACATGCCCTAAGTTCTGTGTTTTTGTTTTATTCTCCTGGATCCACTACTCCTGGACAGACGCTGTAGTAGCTTTAATAGGTTTGGAAGCATAGAATTTTGTCTTGTCTTAAAGTCAGAACAAGAGAGAAAGTTAAATGTAACAATCATGTCAACACAGTAATTGATTATTTCCAGTTTAACTTGTGGTTAGTTTTGTCTCTCCTTGGTTCTGGAGATAGTTGTATTGGAAAGGTTTCGGGGTTCAGAAAATGTACCATAAGCTTTCAGTTTTGTTTAAAAAAAAAAAAAAAAAAAAAGCCAAACCCTTATTTTTAATTCTGCCTTCATTTTGCTGGATAGGCTAACAATACTGATGATTTTATTACTTCAATCCAGAACTAATCCATACTAATAGAAAGCAACTTCAATTCTGGCATTTCCTAACGTTTGAGTGCTTAACTTCAGAATCTTAATTGTTCTTTTTAGCATTTTTTTGTATGTAACTTCACATCGTTTGATTGAGAATAATATTGATTTAATTTAGTATCTTCATCTGGAATGTAATTATTCTGTGAATCAAAAATTTGTGTTTAGCTTTAAGTTACAAAGTACACAAAGCAGTTTTTTCCTTGTTACTGTAGAAAAAAGCACTGTAAATCATATGAAGTTGTGCAAGCTAAAACTTGTCTATAGCAGCACAGCAGGCTGAAAAAAATGTTCCATGCTTAATTTAACAAGCATTATGGGTGAAATTCACTCCTGCTGAACAAATTCTGATTACTTGCTCTTTGTGTGGGGCACTAAGTATAGTTGGGATGGTGGATGAAGTTTATCAAACTTCTGCTGTTAGGCCTGCATTGCCCCCTGCAGATGATAGTCCACAGGAATAGTTTGCAACCAATGACACTATGTATGTCCCACAGGAGGTTTGAAGCCTGGGTTCCTTTTTCCCTCAAGGTGCATAGAATACAGAAGCCTGCTTACACAGTTCTTCCTTTCATGTCCTTCTGACACAGTCCCACTATATGGGGCTTAAGTGGCATGGAAAGCTTTAGACTGGCCCTCCGTATGTAGGTGAGTTTTACCTATTATGACAAATTTTTGAAGAATATTGCTTTGAAAACTTATATTGTTTAAATTTAACTGAAAACTAATTAAAGGCAAATTAAATTGGGATGAGATATTTTGCCTATGCCATCTGTGCCAGAAATATAAAATATGTAGTGGGTGGGAGAATGTTTCCAGTTTATTGTGCCTATCTGTTCCCTTCTCCCCACTCACCCTGCAAAAAAAGCATCAAAGCAGAGAACGCCCAGTTGAATTTTCCTTGAATTCCAGTAACTGCTTAGTTGTTGCAAATATCAAGGTGGATAAAAATCAATGATTTAAAAAAATAAAATAAAAAAAATCAGATATTTTTATTTAAATCGGATTTTTTTGATAAAATGTTTTTTGAGGAAAAATCCTATCTAAAGATAGTTTTAATTAAGATACATTATAGTTCAAAGATATCTCATCATGGAATAGGGATTATAAATTCTAATTCTATAATAAGAGACAGTATATTTATGTAATGTTTAAGAAAAGTTTGTAAATAAGTTCCAATAGTTCATGGATTAGGGACCCAATCTTATGGGGTTCCAAGGATTTCTGTATAGATTATTTAGGTTAAACTTTCTATCTACCCAAGGAAGCTCAGTCTAGAAGATACCATCAGAGTTGCTTAGTTTTGCAGTTATTGAACTGTGGATTTGTGTCTCCAGAGGTAATATGCTTGTTAACAGCAAAAATATTTTTAAATAAATAAATAATATATAGAGGTGAGAAATAACAGACCTCAACCCGATTGTCCCTCTGCAAATTTGTGTACATAGAGTCAATCCCTTACCTCTCTCTAAAAGTGCAAAGTTCCAAAAAGTTCAGTGAATAAAAGATTGTTCGGGGCGGAACAGATCTGGACAAGAAGAAGTCTGGAGATAAATGTGAGAAGCAAGGGACATATGCTTGTTTTGTTAAACAATTGTATGTTTGCTTTTCAAGGAAAAAAAATCCAGAATACATAATGTTGTTGTTTTAGTCAAATAAAATAATTTAAATGACTGCCTGGTGATGTTCTCCTCCTAATACACCATTTCAAGAAAATCCTCCAAATATTAATGATTAACCTGTTGAATTGGAGATAATTCACCTCCCAATGACTTCATAAATATCTGCTTCAATTACCTTTGGTAAATGAAATAACCAATCATTCATTCATTTTCTGATATAGCTGTAAAACTAATCTGAAAAATTTTCAAAATAAATTACTGCTTAAAAATGTATAGTGTGTACCTTCTAAAAATGAAACCTACATCTATTTCTGAGTTGTGAAGAATATGTATTAAGGTTATAACAACCGACAAGAATGTACTTTTATGTAGAAAACCATGATTAAATCGAGTCTTCTTGATTAAAATCAGTTTGATTTAAATCAAATCTACCCTGGCAAATATGTATTTATTTATTTGGATTGGCACGCTTTTCCCTGATTGTATGACTGATTAATTGAAGATCCATTAATACAAAGTTGATTTTAAATTGTTAACTTTACCAATCCCTTTATTGGAAGTCCATTAACCTGTACTGTTGGAATGTAGTGTGTCCTAATGGAAGTTTTATTTTAGTGTTGCATTAGGGATGCTGGGGCATATGTAGGCTTGGCAGAATTAATTTTTTTTTTTAATAATTTCAACATGTTTATTTTTAAGTATTTCTCTTCAATTTTTATTTATTTAAATTTTCAGTTGTGGGAAATTTGGGGGTCAGACTACTATAATTACAGTAGACTTGGAGATTCAAAAGGGTTATTTTATTTATACCATAACCATTAAAACACAAATTATCAACATCCTATTTCAAAATATACTAAGTAAATAGCTTTAAATAAACTCTCAAGCAGCATTTTTCTAAGTTTGCCCATCTGTAAATTTTGATTATTATTGATGAAAGTATTTTTCATCAGTTTTTGTATATACAGTGAAATAAACATTTACTGACATACCAATAGAAAGCTAATCTTTCTAAGCCTGTGTATATGATATAAATTACTCTTTTTGTTGGGTAGGAGTGATGCTGTCTTGAGCATCAAGTAAATGCTGTTCGTGTGTGTGTGTGTGTGAAAGTATATTTGGGAAACTGCTTCTAGAGCCAGTTGCAAATATGAGATTGACACTGACTATGTAATGTACTGAAATGCAGTAGGACTTAACAAGCTGAAGGAGTGGTACTAGTAACACTTCTATTGTAAAAATCTACTTTTTGTAGCGTTACAATTTAAAAAATAAATTTGCACTTGCCAAACTGTCATAGTTTTTTAAAAAGTCACTTGACCTCTGTGCTGCTTATATTCAAAAATGCCTTTTAAAATTACAACAAAATATATTTCACAAAATATATTTTAAGAACAAAATATTAGAGGTTTGTTTTTGTAGGTTTAAGTTACTCTGAATTTCCTTTTTATTGTTTTGAAGGTGAATAAAAATATGTTGCCAAAAATTAAGTGAATGTTGTTATCTGATAAGTTTCCCTCTTGCCATCTGGATCATATAGTAAATAAACATAATTATACAAGATAGAAAAATATAGCATTTGCCATTGACCGAAGCAAAAAATATAGCTGCCATTTTATGTTGATTTGTCAATTTACAATAATATCTGAATTCTATATAGGAAATCAATACAAAAATCATTGTCATTTGGCATTAGACTTGTCAGTCTTTATATACCTCTACCCCAATATAACACGACCCGATATAACACGAATTCTGATATAACGCGGTAAAGCAGTGGCTCCGGGGGGAGGGGGCAGGGCTGCGCACTCCGGCGGATCAAAGCAAGTTCGATACAATGCGGTTTCATCTATAACGTGGTAAGATCTTTTGGCTCCCGAGGACAGCATTATATCGAGGTAGAGGTGTATTTTAGAATTTTAATAATATAAGTTCTCATGTTTGGAACTTCAAAATCTACATTCAGTTCCTGCTACTCTATTAGATAAACTTACATTTAAATGATCTTAGTGTTATTCCAGAGCATTTGAAGAACTGTGAATAATGTTTTTATTATATTTTTGTTTGAAGCAGTTAGCATGGCATTAACAGAGTCTTGTTCTCATGCATGGTTGCCATATGTAATAGTCCTTAAAGGTAATTTGCAAGGCTGCATATTGATTTAAAAAAAAAAACCAACAACTTTAGATGTGCTAAATTTTCTAAATAAATAGGCTAAAAGGGATATAGGATTTGCCAGATTGTTGGTTCATTGAATGTTGTAGTTGTCAGTGGCCAATACTTAATGCTCATAGGAAGGAGGGAGGAACCAAATATTCCGTTTTATGCCCTGAAACATGGGATTTGATTATTTTTCTATTTTCTCCCCCTCTGGCTCTGGGGATGTGTAAATAATTAAAAAGTCCAAAAATAGCTAACCGGTGCATTAAAATAGACAGAATTATTCAGCCATTGTATTTGACTCAGTTGCTACTGTGTTAGCGAATTCCACAAATTAACTATGCACTGTCTGAAGGTAGCACTTGCTTTTATTTGATCTGAACATACTTTCCTTAATTTCAGAATGACCCCATGTTACAATAAGACTAATCTTGTTGCTGTTTGTTTAATTAGGGTGAAGGAATTTAAAAGAAGGTGATTTAAGTCAAATCTCCCCACCCCCATCACTTAAGTCAGATTTACAAAATCTCAACCTAACCTGAAAAGAAGAGCTATTACAAAGTAATAACTTTAATTGATATTGTATTATATATGTATAATATACACAGCATAAACATAAATAACTATAAAATATTTTAAACTGACATTTAGTGTTACTCATGGTAAGGTATCCTATTATATTGTTGCAAAGCTATTGTAGGCAACCAAGTATCGAAAATCAAGGGCCATTGCTACTGGCTTCAGTATTTGATGTAATTCTTCAGTGCACCTCTTCAGGCCAATATTTGATATCTTAGGCAAATACTTAGTTCTGCCAATGGTCTTCATAGGGTTTCATTAATTTGGACCACTCTGAACAAACTTCTAGACACTTTGAAGAAGTATTTCATGAGGCATGACAAATGCCTGGCCACCTTCCTGTTTGTATTCCTCAGCTGCAAAGTGAGGAAAAAAATGTAATCCTCTAGATATTTGATCTATCCTTCCAAGACTTTGGATAATAAATTTGGAATATATGCAGAAAAGCCCTATGCTGTTATATTAATACCAATTGTTTATTGCAAAAGTCTCTTCTTGGCTATTATGCCTGCGTTGTCTGTCAAAAAAATCAGTGACATGGCACTTACCACCTTTTGATTGTACAGTACTACTAGTGATTGTAGACAAATATTCAGATGAACATTGATGATTCTAAGTATTTATGCTTGTCACACAAGGAAGCACCTCCTAACCTAGTAATTTCTAACCCATTTGTCTAAATTACGGTGGGTGGGGCAATTTAAATAATTGGTTTAAATAATTTAAATCACTTTTGAAGTTATTGATGTTGAATTAAGTTGAGGTTTTGTAAGGCTCATTTGAAACTAAAGGCTCATTAGATTGAACTAAAATATAAATACTGTGGGGTGTATTTTTTTTTTTAAACACTACTCCTATTAGGGTATCAGAGTTTTACAAAAGTGCTGTAACCAAAAAACAAAATACTGGAAAACTATGCCTTGATTCTGCAAGCAGTTAAAAAGGTATGTAACTTTACTCCCTGTGATTTCAGTGGGGATTACTCATGATCTTAAAGTTGAGCATATCCATAAATCCTGGAGATGAATGCATAACTGTGTGGATGGTGTCGCCAGGAGGGTTTTGGCTTCCCCTCAGCCATGGGATGTTGTTGTTCCAAGAAGGACTGCTTAGCAGAGATGGAGTCTATCTAGCAAGGAAGGGGAAGAGTAACTTTGGATACAACCTGGCTAACCTATTGAGACAGGCTTTGAACTAGGTTTGACAAGGGCAGGAGACAAAAGCCCCTCCAAGTCCAGGACATGGAGGCTTGGATGAAGGGTCACAATCTGGGAGAAATATGGGCAATCACATCAGGGACAAAGGAGAAACTAGAGGGAATATAGAGGGGAAATCTAATGAACATCTTAGATGTTTGTATACTAATGCCAGAAGTATGGAGAATACACAGGAAGAAATAAAAATATTAATGAATAATCACAATTATGACATAATTGGCATCATAGATTTCACATGACTGAAATATTGGTATAGAAGGGTACAGCTTGTTCAGGAAGAACAGGCTGGGAAAAAAGGAAGGAGGAGGTGTTACCTTGTATATCAAATATATACACACTTGCACTGTGGTTGAGATAGAAGTGGGAAGCAGACCTGTTGAAAGTCTCTGGATAAGGATAAAAGGAGTAAAAAAACCCCAAAGCTGATGTCACAGTAGTCATCTTCTATAGACCACCTAACCAGGAACCAGAGGCGGATAAGACTCTTTTTAAACTAACAAAATCATCCAAAGCACAGATCTTGGTAGTGATGGGAGATTTCAAGTAGCCAGACATCTGTTGGGAAAATAATATAGCAGGGCACAGATTATCCAACAAGTTCTTGGAATGCATTGGAGACAATTTTTTTTATTCAGAAAGCAACTTGGGAGAGGCTGTTCTAGATTTTATTATGACGAATAGGGAGAAACTGGTTGAGAATTGGAAGGTGGAAGGCAACTTGGGTGAAAGTGATCAGGAAATGACAGAGTTCATGATTCTAAGGAATAGTAGGAGGGAAAACAGAATAAAGACAGTGGCCTTCAAAAAGGCAGACTTTAGCAAACTCAGAGAATTGGCAGGTAAGATCCCTGGGAAAGCAAGGCTAAGGGAGAAAAGAGTTCAGGAGAGTTGACAGTTTTTTTTTAAAAAAGAGACACTATTGAGGGTAAAGAGCAAACTATCCCAATGTATAGCAAAGGTAGGAAGTATAAGAGACCATCCTGGCTACACCAGGAAAAGAGTCATACAAAAAGTGGAAACTAGATCACATTATGAGGGATGAATATAAAAACAATCATTTTAAATTCTAATCCCACCCTCCAAAGGTTTTGGGTATAGTCCACGAAGTTTATAAGTGTACTCCCTATGCCATTATCCAAATCATTTATGAAGATATTGAATAGAATCAGACTCAGGACAGATCCCTGTGGGATCCCACTTGATATGCTCTTCCAGCTTGATTGTGAAATATTGATAACTACTCTGAGTATGGTTTTCCAGTCAGTTGTGCATCCACCTTATAATAGGTTTGTCTAGGCTATATTTCTCTAGTTTGCTTATGAGAAGGTCATGTCAGACAGTATCAAAAGCTTTACTAAAGTCAAGATCTACTATGTCTACCGCTTCAATAGCATTAGCCTTTATTTCTGGAACACTGAAGTCTTTGGCTAGGAGGTGCATCAAATGAGCACTGCAACTGTATGTTATTAGCTTGGGACTCTTTTCACTCTCTTCTAAATTTTCTTCTCATCTTGGATAAATTTGCAGCATTGTCTGTGACCATTGTCTGTGAATTTTTTTTCAGTTTGTTATAGCTTTTACTGCTACTTCTTCTAAGTATTCTGCTGTTTTTGAATTTCCTGATGTAGCAATTGTTTCTGTAAGGAGGACATTCCCTTCTTCTGTTGTCACACAAGCATGTACAACAAGATCATTGTGGACATTGCTGCACCCATCAAGATTCAAGTTAACAATTTCACCCTCTAGACCTTTTGCACACTGCTCAATTTCTCTTTCATACACTTTATCCAGCAATTTGCAACATCTGCTGTTGGGTGGACTGTATCCTGGTCTTAATGACTGAACCATGTTAATGAATTGTTGGATCTCAATCATATGGAAAGGAGAGTTTGCGGCATAAACAAACCGGGCAATTTTTTCATCAATTACTTCTTTTTGTAATCTGCTGGTTCTTATCAAAAAGTTATCTATGGTTGTTTCTGGATGATGATTTTTTTTTTCTTTTTGCTACAGGCGATATACTGTGGCTATGTGACATACATGATGTGACTGAAACACTATCATTGGCAGATAACTCTGAAACTACAGAAAATGATGGTGATCTTGAAGGTGAATAGTCTTCAGAATCCTATATGTTGAGGATGGATTCTCCTAAACAAAATAAGTCAATGCAGTTATTTAATTATTATTACCATACTGCTCATTTAGTGTTACTCATTGCATTCACTGACACTCATTACTACTTTAAAGGTGAAATTGTAAAAGGAAGATCTGCCTATTTCAGCTATTTATTTTTTTTATCACAACTGCATCTAAAATGATAGTACCATAGAGTAACAACTATACTTTTTGCTCAAACATGAGAATTCAAGAATAGTCCAGAAGGAAGACAGGCAGTCCTTAAGGAAGAAGTATAATACAAAAAAGTTTACCCACCTGAAGATCTTGCATGTTCTGACATGTTCCTTTCATCATCTTCAACGCAGCTTCCTCCTGAGAAGGAACACTTCTCATGGTGTTGTTTCATTTGAGCTACCAGCCTTACATTTCTTCGTTGCGTTGTTTGCATTTTGCACACATGCCTGTCATACCCATAGGTAGAGGAACGTCATTAAAATATTCCCAAACTGGTCTCTTTTACAGCCTGCTGCCATTATAGGTTTTCTCTTCTAGTGAGAGAATGGTATGGTAGATCTCAAATCAATGAAGGCTACACTCAGAAAGACCTCAAGACTTCTGGAATTTGCTGCTCTAACAGTTTCACCTTTGTTTCTACTGGCTCTCCCTCCCTTCTCACATTTATCTCCAGACAACTTCTCCTTGTCCAGATCTATTCCGTCCCCAACAATCTTATATTCATTGAACTTTTTGAAACTTTGCACTTTTAGAGAGAGATAAGGGATTGACTCTGTACACAAATTTGCAGAGGGACAATCGGGTTGAGGTCTGTTATTTCTCACCTCTATATATTATTTATTTAAAAACATTTTTGCTGTTAACAAGCATGTTACCTCTGGAGACACAAATCCACAGTTTGAGAACTGCAAAACTAAGCATCTCTGATAGTATCTTCTAGACTGAGCACTGAGTCCCATTGGGTAGATTAACCTAAATAATCTGTATAGAAGCCTGTGGAATCCCATAAGATTGGGTCCC
Organism: Trachemys scripta elegans; assembly: GCF_013100865.1. Taxonomy (NCBI): domain Eukaryota; kingdom Metazoa; phylum Chordata; order Testudines; family Emydidae; genus Trachemys; species Trachemys scripta. Next base: position 29,532,339 of record NC_048308.1, read on the forward strand.
TAATCCATGAACTATGGGAACTCATGTTTTAAAGAGACAGTGATTTGATGTTGGCAAGATCAGTATGTGAATTACCCAGTAAAGTAACTCCTCACTTAACATTATAGTTATGTTCCTGAAAAATGCAACTTTAAGTGAAACGATGTTAAGCGAATCCAATTTCCCCATAAGAATGAATGTAAATGCTGGGGTTAGGTTCCAGGGAATTTTTTTTTTGCCATACAGTACAGTACTATAGTGGGATGTGCCCTTGCCTTACCCCACACAGGCGCAGCCCACTGGCACTGGAGACAATGAGGCAGGCAACGAGGCTGAAGGTGCTGCAAGCACCAGGAGCGGGGGGGCTCAACCCTTGGCCTGCCCACTCCACCCCTTCCCCCAAGCCCCACCCTTAACCCGCCTCTTTTTCCCCCTCTCCTTCCCCTTTACTCTGCACGCCTTGTCCTCGCTCCTCCCCCTTCCCTCCCCTGCCTCCTGCCGGGGAGCCTGCACGCCGAGTCCTTGCTCCTCTCCCCACCCTCCTGCCCCCTGAACGTCGCAAGCCAGCTGATTGCCGTGGGCAGGAGGCGGGGGGGGGGAAGGCACTGATCCACAGGGTCTGCCGGCGGGCGGGAGGCACTGGGGGGGGCATAGGGGAGCTGATAGGTGGGCTGCCAGCTGTGGACAAAGCAGGCAGCCAAACAACGTTATAGCGAAGCATTGCCCAACTAAATGAAGCACGTTCTGTAATTGAGCAGGGGCATAAGATCGAAACAATGTTAAGCGAGAGGACATTAAGTGGGGAGTTACTGTATATTGTTGGGGAAAGTGGCAAAAATAAAACTGACACATAAGGTTGTTGAGGTAAAATCTTTTATTGGACTAGCTTCTGTTGGTGAGAGAGACAAGCTTTCAAGCCACACAGAGCTCTTCTTCAGGTCTGGGAAAGGCACTCTGGGCATCACATTCAAGGTAGAGTGGCCTGTTAACACCTCTATAGTCATAGGACAAAAAGAGGGGGTTAGTGGGTTACTGATTGTAATAAGTCATAAATCCAATGTCTCTGTTCAGTCCATGCTTTTTAGCATCTAGCTGAGTGATGAATTTAAGCTCCCAGACTTGTCTTTTGAAAGTGTTGTACAGGCTTGAGACTTGGTGAACGTGGTGGATAATGGGCTGAATATGTGCTCCCAGTACAGCACTGTGGCCAGAAAGGCTAATGCAGTCCTTGGATATCCAAACAGTGAGATTATACTACCTCTGTATTTGGCACTGGTGTGACTGCTGCTGGAATACTGTGTCCATTTTTGGGGTCTTCAATTTAAGAGGGATATTGATAAAGTGGACAGGGTTCAGAGAAGAGCTGCATGAATGACTAAAGGATTCAAAAACATGACTTATAGTACAATACTCAAGGAGCTCAATCTGTTTAGTTTAGCAAAGAGAAGGATTACAGTCCTAAGTACCCACATGGGGCACAGAAATTTGATAACAGGGCTTTTTAATTTAGCAAAGTTTTAACAAGATCCAATGGCTAGAAGTTGAAGCTAGATAAATTCAGATTAGAAATAAGGTGCACATTTTTAATGGTGAGGGTAATTAATCATTGGAACAACTTTCCTGGGCTTGTGGTGGATTCTCTGTCACTGGTTTTAAATCAAGATTGGATATTTTTCTAAAAGATGTGCTTTAATTCGACGAAGAACTATTTCACTGCAGTCCCATGGTCTGTGTTATGCAGGAGGTCAAACTAGATGATCACAGTGGTCCTCTCTGGCCTTATAATTTATTAAGTGCATCTACCTGTTGAAAAACAGCTCTTTGACAGTGAGAACACTACCCAACAGTTTTTGTCAGGAAATGAATAACATATCCAATAAAAACTTCAGGAACATTATACAAAGACTTATCTTAACAAATGTCTGTAATAAAACTATATTATTTGTCTTTATAAATTTGTTTCTGTTATATCCAGGATGACTTGAGTAGTGACTAGATATCTTTTTTGTTTTTGTTTTTTTTACACTTCTACTAGCAATGTGAAAAAAATGTGGCATGATGTGTACTCTGTTATCACTGGGAGCAGCAAAAAGGCCTCTTGCTGGGAGGAAGGGGGAAAGAGTAACATTTTGTCAACTTTGACCTTGCTCTCTGATCCATAGTGCAGAGTCAAAGTCTGGTTGTCCCTGTATTTGGTAAGGGGGGAGCAAGAACAAGAAGAGCTGATTCTTTGTCCTCTCCTGGCCCGACTCCCACTCAAGGTTTCTCAAGGTTTAAAATGAATTGAAAGCCACACTTTCCCAAAAATGCAGGCAAGAACAAATTATCTAACTTATTTTGCTCATTTTTTAAAAATGTATAAATAAAATGTATATGTACTCATCCTTTTGGCTGGGCCCCACTGCCACAAATTAAACTCTCAAAATACAAAAAGACTGCTCATAAATGTATTCTCCCCCAATTTGCAGCCCATCCTTCTTCTTGAGAATAAAAACAGAATTAGCAGCATGCCTGAATAAAGAACAAATCTAAGCTCTGGTGGAGGATGGAAGTAAATTCCATAGTTAAGGACCCTTCATTCAATACCCTGACATCAGTTTCCTCTCATCTGTATTAAGGGGGTTCCAGATCTCTTTCAGTCTCTGCAGATCTTAATTCTGACAGTATGTCATAAGGGGGAAAGCAGTTTCTTGAGTAGCTGGGTCCCAAACCACTTTAGGCTTGATAGACTAAAGCAGAGGTCGGCAACCTTCGGCATGCAGCCCATCGGGGCAATCCGCTGGCGGACCGCGAGACATTTTGTTTATGTTGACCGTCCGCAGGAACGGCCCCCCGCAGCTTCCAGTGACCGTAGTACAGTGTTCCCGGCTAATGGGAGCTGCCAGAAGCGGCAGCCAGCACGTCCCTGCGGCCCGCAGCTCCCACTGGCTGGGAACTGGGAACCGCGGCCACTCAGAGCTGCGGGGGGCCGTGCCTGCGGATGGTCAACGTAAACAAAATGTCTCGCGGCCTGCCAGCGGATTACCCTGATGGGCCGCGTGCCGAAAGTTGCTGACCCCTGTACTAAAGTCAAAAGTTTGAATCCATCCAGAAGCTTATAGGAAGCTATTAGATCAGGGGTCAGCAACCTTTCAGAAGTGGTGTGCCGAGTCTTCATTTATTCACTCTAATTTAAGGTTTTGCGTGCCAGTAATACATTTTAACATTTTTAGAAGGTCTCTTTCTATAAGTCTATAATATATACTAAACTATTGTTGTATGTAAAGTAAATAAGGTTTTAAAAAATGTTTAAGAAGCTTCATTTAAAATTAAATTAAAATGCAGAGCCCCCTGACCGGTGGCCAGGACCCAGGCAGTGCCACTGAAAATCAGCTTGCGTGCTGCCTTCGGCACATGTGCTATAGGTTGCCTACCCCTGTATTAGCTCAAGATCGCATTTAATATGCTGCCAATATGCAGCTCCACTTACTGAGTAGCCTGCAGCATCCTGCACTAGGTTCAACTTCTGAATGGTCTCAATATGTAGCCTCATGTAGAGTTCATTAAAGTAATCTAATCTTGAGGTGACAAAAGCCTTGATAATTTTGGCAAGGTCCATATCAGAGAGAAAAGGTGGCCACTCATCTCACCAAGTACAGACGGAAACAAATGCTTTTGACCACAGTCACCATTTGGATCCCTAGCCTGGTCTCTAGCACCTTCAGATTGTGCGCCTGTTTTCTACAACTCACTCAGGGAAGAGTGCTGATATATAATTTCTGGTTGCTTCCTGAAGCCCATCAATGTTATCGCTGTCTTGTCTGGAATAAGACACAGCCAGCTAGCCTTTGTCCAAGCTCAAATGTTTATAAACAGAGTTTTGTTCTGTCTCTCAGGCCTAATATCTATGATGGAGATACAGATCTGGGAGTCATCTATATACTCAATACTTCACAATCCTTGTCTCCTTGTTAACCTGCCTACTCAGTAGCTGTCATTTACTTTGAACATGAGATGGCAATATAGTCTCCTATAGAATTCTTTAAGGAAGACTTCTCAGGACAGAGGAACAATTGCACACAACTGCCTATTGCATTTTCTCAGAAAAATTCAAGCACCTCCACCCACCCCTGCTGTTCTTTGCAAAGGAGGCAACAAAAATTCATGGTCAACCATGTCAAAAGATACTGATGGATGTAAAAGAATCAGCACAGACTTTTTTTTGTCTTCATGTATCCCTTGGCGCAGGTAATAGATTTTAAGTCCAGAAGTCACTATTGTCACCATCTAGTGTGACTTTTTGCATTTCACCTTTTGATTCCTGTATCAAGCTGTAGCTTGTGTTTGAGTCAGAGTAGATCTTTTAGACAACTAATCATTTAATGCAAACAATGTAGTTGCTACCCATTATCCAGGCCTATAACCAGATTCCCCAGAATGAAGAAAATGCCAAAATAGCCTTGCCACAACCATTTCAATGAATTTCCCCAAAATGAGTGATTGGTAACTAGTTGGTAACTAAATTATCACTAGGAAGTGTTTGGTTTCTTGAGCATTTAGATTCTTTGAAAGCCACTGGAATCCTTGCCTCCCTTTTCTCTCCGATCCTGTTGGAAAAATATTGACCATCTCAGCCAACAATAGTGGACCAGTACTTCCATGCTGGCCTTTACCAGCAAAGCAAGGATGAGTCCAATTTGCAGTCTGAAGCTGCTGCAACACTTCTATAGTAGTGAGTGGCACTGGCTGAAATGCAGAGGAGATGCAGTGTTTGTCCCCTCAAAACAGTGTTTTGTTTTCCATATCAGTAGAGAGCTCAGTCCAAATCAGAGTAATTTAGTCTGCAAAAATATCAGGAAAATTCTTCAAGTCAAAAAAAAAGCTTGACTCTATAAGTAGGTGAAGGTATGTCAGATTCACTAAACTGACAACTACTCAAAACGGTTTAGCTGTGCAGAAGCTAGAGGGAAAGCAAAGAAATATTTTTGCTTCCTGTGTGACCACAGCATGCAATTTCTTAAACACACACACACACAACCCTGTATTGCAATTGACAGAAGACTTCAGCCAGTGGTGCTCTGTTTGTTCTCCCCTCTTGCTTCATCTGTCACATGTCTTCTATAAACCATGGTAAACTATGAGCAAGAAGTTGGCAGAGAGGAAGTTTAGGGGTCACTGTAGCAAATAGTGGAGGATAATAGCCTTTGTGAGTGCATGTGGAAATAAATCTACTCTGTTCACATACATGAACCCTATCTTATCATGAGATGGACTCATTAAATGGGACCTAGCATTGGGGCAAGAGATACCTGAGGTCAGATTCAAAAATTATAGCAGCATTCCCAGTCCTCGTTTTTGCTTTGTGCAGAACTGTATTTCTTACTGGGGACAGCTGTGCGCATTGTCCTACCAGGTCTTGTCATGCAAAGTGTGAGACTTTATCCTTCATTAAAGGGAAGAGCTGGATCCTGTTCCTGAAAACTATTACTGGAAAAAACCCAGAGGAACTGAAATAAGGTACCAAAGGCCTTGCTGCTGATATCCTTCCTGAATCACCCATATTCCCAACATACAGTAGCATTGTTCAACTTCCTTGGCCACCCTAAGGTGGTGATGGAAGGGACACAGCTCGTTGCAGCTTGGTGACCAAATAAAGAACAGTTTAGTGTAGGCTGCAAAGTAAATCAGAAACAATTGACATCCAATCACTTCCACAGAGCTCATAGACTTTCAGGCCAGAAGGGACCATCATAATCATCTAGTCCAACCTCCTGCACATCATGGGCCATAAACCTTAACCACCCAGTCCTGTAATAGCTCTATAACCTCTGGCTGAGTTACTGAAGTCCTCAACTCTTGATTTAAAGACTTCAAGTTACAGAGCTTTAACACATTTTGTTAGTCAGTATGCTGGGTACCACTAAAAGGTGATCTGCAAAAGAAAAATAGTTGTGGTTTTTGCTCCATTATTTGTATACAGAGGGGAACCTGAAAAGCTTTAAAGATTAGAACTATCAAATGTTGTTGTTTTTTTTTCTTTGCTTGCTATTGCTTTGGAAAACCTGAGAAAAGGAGTTGAGAGCGTTCTCAGATCATAATTAAAAGACTGAGGCATCTAGATTTCTAACAAAGATTTTTACTCCCAACTGTTTTTGTCAGGTGTGTCAGTAAAATAGGCTTTAATAAAATACAAAGTTTAAATAATATGAATAAAATGCCATGTAATAAAAGTGCCCATAAAAAAATCCACAAAATCTCTACCTTATCTTTCAATTTCTTCCTTAAAGCTCCCCTATAGTATGATACCTATGAAGTATTACTAGCTGAAATGGCTACACAGACCTCTGTTTAATATACAATAACCTGCTTTACCACTATTTTTTATCCTTTTTGGATTCTTATATATCTGTTGCATCTTGTCATAACAGAGCATTGTGGGGAAGAGTCTGTCCTCTTTAATATATGTCTATACAACACTTAGCTCAATGGGGCCCTGATGCTTGATTGGTGCCCTCTAAGCACTATAGTCATATAAATAAAAATCTATTATCTCTTAGTTGCTTGAGTTTTCCTTCTTTGATAATTGTAATGCCCTAAGCTATTAGTTTTCCAGTCAGCCAGAGTAATTGAATAACAGGGTAGACAAAATCCTGAAGGGATGCTATGAACTTGAAATCACGCTTCTATCTTTTGAAAATTCAAAGTTATGGGTTACTCCTAAGAGGATGCTAACTGGAAGAGAAAAAAAATAGAGTTTTTCTCTTAGTTTAGTTCTTGTATTTGACAGAGCTGGATTTATTCCCTGAGCTCTTTAAGAGGGTGTTCTCCAGTAACAATAGCACCATGACTGAACTGGGGATGAATAGGCAACAAGATGCATGAAGGTTTGTGTTGCTACAGGGGAGAGGGTACCTGAGCTTATTTGGTTGATTGATCTCTGCCTAGATAGAAGGCAAGTCGGCTGACTTTTCAAATATTTTTAAATTCCTTTAAAAAAAAAAGAGATCTATAGCAGAACGTTTTTTACTTACTCAAATTGAGTTGATCGTCACTTTAATGTTTAATATAAAAAAGCAGCAAAAAACCTTGGAAGTGTTGTCATAGAGAAACAAAGGGCACGACCTAGGTTTTTTTCCTTTGCAGATCACATTTTAAACAAAAGCGTTAAATAAAAAAGTAATTAGAGACCATATCTATACAGAGGCTATGTATTTACTAGGATTCCACTGTATTTCTCACAGTCAGAAAAAGTAAGGTGGAGTTATATTACTTTCTGGGCAAGATATGTTTGAGGCAGGCCTTAGAGGCACAGCTTCTCCTTCACCCTGCCCATATTAGGCATGTTGAAACAATATTTGCTCTGTCATTTGTATACTTACCTGACTGGTTGTACAAGAACTTAATTGGCAGAGAACTGCATTAATCGGGTATAATCACATTAAATTCTCTGTGGTACCCTTTGTTCTATGCCTTTACAACAACGGGGCTTTCAAATAATTTCTTTTCTGTGTGCTTGACATTTACATTTCTAATACAATTATAGCCATGTTAAAAACTGTACATAAATACGTTTATGTCAACAGAAGGTGCATCTGTTTCAAGTCCAGTGATAAAATGTTCCACTCATGGCTTTTATTGAAATGGCAAAAATACAAGACTATGTTTATAATAGGTTACTGAGAAGACTTGTGTATAATCATTCCCCATCTTATCTACCTCTCAAATTGTGAATTGAAAACATAATATGGCAGGCCTTAAATAAACGGCTTTATAATGTATTGTTTCCATCATTTACTTTTTTTATTATTTGAAACCCTGTAAACTGTATTTTAAATAACTTACATGTGATTAGGCTTTCAACGGCTAATTTTTGATTGTGTGCCAAAAAATTCAGTGGGTTTACTATTTACTATTCTTCTTAATGCCATAGATGTGCAAGGCAATTTTCAGACATTCGAAGAAAATATTGTTAAACCCGGGTGAGTTTCCAATCTAAATTTGACAGTAAAAGGGTGAAGAAAGGAGAGTCAAGTGTTGCAACATGAAAGTCAAGATATTTGAGGGTTTTTTGTTGGCACAAGTTGTTCTGGATATTTTTATTAAACTTCTCTCTTGCACTCTCCCTTCACTAAATTTATTGTTTGCCTCGGGCTATATCCAGGCTTTGAATACATGCTTGTAGTAATCACTGACTTTGTATATATCTGAAGCTAGAATATTACTTTTTTAATAGATATATATAATTTTAATTTGTTTCACTGATTGATAACAGTCCAAATATTTCCCAAAGTTGTGGCACCTTTGTGCTACTCTGGTAGCAAAAAGCTGCTTTTTAGCCATTTTAACCTGCTACTGTACGAATACTCCTGTGTGGGGGGAATCTGCAAGGAGTATACAGCTTATACAGCAGCTCCTATGCACCTGCCTGCCTATCAGTCCTGATATAGTGAGTATGTGTGTCCCAGCAGTCCCTAGTATCCAGAATGCAGAAGCCTTAAGGATGCTCTAAATACTATCTTTATAGTGACCATATGAAGGAAACTGCCAGAGAATTATGTTTCTTCATGTAAAATGGTAATACGCATCTACCCCGATATAACGCAACCCAATGTAACACGAATTCGGATATAACGCGGTAAAGCAGTGCTCTGGGGGGGACGGGGCTGCGCACTCCGGTGGAACAAAGCAAGTTCGATATAATGCGGTTTCACCTATAACGCGGTAAGATTTTTTGGCTCCTGAGGACAGCGTTATATCGAGGTAGAGGTGGATTAGTAAAATTATATAATATGACTGACATCTCAGTTCAAACAGCTCAGAATTTTAAAATATGTTGAATATATTTGGTCTTGGATTACAGTGGCAGCGGTTTCAAGTGTGAAGAGTTAAAGCTAACAGTGATATAGATGTTTTCTTACTTGACACTTTTCTGTTGGGAATATTTTTATCCCAATGTTGCTGCAATAGATATGGTAGAAAGAGTACATCAAAAGCTGAAACACAGACTAAAAGCTCAATCCATTTCAATACTGGCAACTAATGAGAATACTTCCAGAAAATGAGCACATTACCAAGTGGTGTAGCCCTTTCCAAGTTTATTCAAATTGACTATTTTTTGGAGTGGGTGGAGGAAATGGTGATGGGATGGTATTGTAAAAATATCTAAAACACTAGTAATGTTCCCACTACTTCAAATACCCCCTGTAACAATCTACTTGTAAAAGCTGTCAAGATTTCAGAAAACTCTATTAGACCTAGTTAACTCTTTTAAGCCTGGAAACTCTATTAAACCTAGTTCTTAATGTGACACCTGTTGTTTTGTCAAATTGAAACAAAATTTTCCTTTTCTTTAAACTCCTGTTTTAATTTTACTTGTACTGTAGTAATTGTGTGATAACTGGTAGATAACATCAAAATTGCAGATAAAATGCTACAGTTAACCAGGGCATTCTTGAAAAAGATGAGTTTAGCAGGAACATAGATTTACTGATATAAGCAAACTATTTTTTGATAAAGACAAAATATCAAACATAAAAGCAGCAAGCAAGCAGAAATATTAAGATAAAACAGTGAAAGGAGAGCCAGGGAGCCACAATCAAAATTATTTTCTGCTATTGAAAGCAAAATACAAGAGTTGGGTTTGGTGTTTGGTTTTTTTAACATTATTGTGAATTACTGTTGAAAAATAATCAAAAATTCAACACTGCAGATCTCAAATGACTATAGTTTAAACCAGGGCTGGGCAAACTTTTTGGCTCGAGGGCCACATCTGGGTGGGGAAATTGCATGCAGGACGATGAATGTAGGGCTGGGGCAGGGGTATGGGTTTTGGGAGGGAGCAGGAGAGGGGGTGCAGTGTACAGGAAGGGGCTCAGGGCAGGGGGTTGGGGCAGAGGAGAGGTGCGGGGTGTACAAGGGGGCTCAGGTAAGAGGGTTTGGGTGCAGGGGGTGCACAGTGCAGGAGGGGGCTCAGGGCAGGGGGTTGGGTGCAAGCAGGGTGTGGCAGGGGGTTGGGGTGCAGGCAGGGGACCCAGGGCAGGGAGTTGGGGTGTGGGGTGCAGGAGGGGTTTGGGGTGTGGGCTCCGGCCCGGCAGTGGCGCACAGTGATGCCAGGGCAGGATCCCTGCCTGCCCCAGTCCTGTGCCGCTCCAGAAAGCTCCGGCAACCATGTCCCGGGAGGCAGGGGGGAGAGGGCAGAGGGCTCCACACATTGCCTGTGGGTACCTCCCCCGAAGCTCCCATTGGCCGCAGTTCCCCGCTCCCAGCCAATGGGAGCTTCGGGGGAGGTACCCATAGGCAAGGTCAGCGCACAGAGTCCTCTGGCTCCCCCCGCTTCCCCTGAGACTGCAGGGAATTGGTGCCAACCGCTTCTGGGAGCAGCGTGGGGCCCACAGTGCCACGGGGGTGGCAATCTTGCAGACCGGATCCAAAGCCCTGAGGGGCCGGATCTGGTCCACGGGCCATAGTTTGCCCACCCCCGCTTTAAACTGTTCTAAAATTAAATACAGTTATGCTTTTTTCCAGAGGTAGAAAACAGAACAAAAGGGATCCTAATAGGCATTTAATTTCCAGGGCTGTTTAGGACTACAGACGGTACTAATCAACTTGATTAACATTGTAGGGGAGTTAATGCTGAAATATAGAACTAGTAACCATAACATTTAATTTATTTTTATATAGTGACTAAATCCGCTGAACTAATGTTTAAAATCTATCTGTAGTAGATAGTTTTGTATTCATAGTAACGGAATATTTTAGTACAAACATATGAAATCTACAAACCAAGATTAAATCTAGTAACTGAGGCTATAAATGGCTATGTTTGTAATTGTGTAACATTTTTTGATATGTGACACAGTAACTACAATGTTGCTTCTGCACAAGTTTTTACTCTTATCTTCTATGTAGGTGAATTTCAGGAACACTGAGACCTGTGTTTTGCTGAAAGGGATGTAAGCTCCTTTTTTTACTGCTCATCCCGTTTCCTGTTGCTTACTTTATACTGTACTCTAACATCCAGTCAGATATCAGTAATTATAAAGTGTTTCCTTCTATAAAGTGTTTCCTTTTAACAATTAAAGAAGTCTTGTATAATGTTTATTTGGTGAACATAGCTGAATTATCATTCAAGTGAGCTCTAGAAAAGACATTCTTTTCTACAGTTGTCACGTATGACTCTGTTTCCTGTGTTATTACATAAGTGTTTTCCTGGACTTGTATAATGAAGCAAGAGTAGGCTTATATATTATGAAAATGGAAATCTAAAATAGCAATTAATCTTTTCTTTTTTTTAATAAAAGGTTAGTTCTTGTAAGTCTTAAAATTTTAAAAAGGATTTAGTTTGATTAGTGAACATTGTTTTAAAACCTTCATTTTAGCTTTGTGACAATCTGTATAAAAATGCAGAGTAAAACATTTAGTTGATCAAAGTCTTAACCTTTTTGTGTGGTTTGGTAGAACACATCTGACTATTAAAATTCATGTGTAATATACTATAACTAGATTCTAGGCATGTTTAAATAATTGAATTTGCCCATTTAATTACACTTTTTTATATCTGTAATTATCTTGTCATTATTTCCGCTGCTTAAAAAGTGAATTTTATTTTAATTTCTAAGGTTTTCTTTCCCCACTTTGGAAAAACTTATTAAAATCAGGAAATTGTAATGTTAGATATTGTTGATGGTGCCCAGGAAAATGGGAGAAACCACCTTTTAATTTGTCCTTTGTTTTTATAAAAAGTTCTCTTAAATATATGTTTAACAAAACAGTAGCTCTGCAAAAATGGTGTAACCAGCTTTTATAGGGAAGATCATTGTTTTAGATTAATATAAAGTATAAATTTAATACTTGAGTGTTTGGCAAATAGGATGTTCCCTATGTGCCTTTGTACAACTCTTACCCTGTAATGATCCTTCTTGCCTTAAAATGTATAAATGAAAATAACTTCCATAACTGGACTGGAAAAGAACTAGGAATTATATTTGACTACCAGCTATATTGGCCTGCTAAACCCCAGGTTGAGTGTTCAATCCTTGAGGGGGCCGTTTAGGGATCTAGGACAAAAATCTGTCTGGGGATTAGTCCTGCTTTGGGCAGGGGGCTGGACTAGATGACCTCCTGAGGTCCCTTCCAACCCTGATATTCTATGATTCTATGATATGAGGATCGCACTATATAAAAGAATACTGTATGCAGCAAATGGGTTTCATTCCCATGATAGTCTCTTTTCAGAGACTCTCATTCAGATTCTGGTGAAGTCACTCTTAGATGAGATGGGGTACATAGTGTGGAAATAAATTAAACACACACGGTCAGATTTTCAATGTGTATAAGTAGTAGGGCTGTCAATCACAGTTAATTAATGCGATTAACTGAAAAAAATGAATCACAATGAAAAATTAATCACGATTAATCAGTTTTAATCACACTATTAAACAATAGAATACCAACTGAAATTTATGAAATATTTTGGATGTTTTTCTACGTTTTCATATATATTGTATTCTGTGTTGTAATTGAAATCAAAGTGTATATTATTTTTATTGCAAATATTTGCACTGTAAAAATGATAAACAAAAGAAATAGTATTTTTCAATTCACCTCATACAAGTACTATAGTGTAATCTCTTTGTCATGAAAGTACAACTAACAAATATAGATTTTTGTTTGTTTTGTTTTTGAGTGCAGCTATATAACAATGTAAAATTTCAGCGCCTACAAGTCCACTCGGTCCTATTTCTTGTTCAGCCAATCGCTAAGAGAAACAAGTTAGTTTATGTTTATAGGAGAAAATGCTGCCCTCTTCTTATTTACAATGTCACGAGAAAGTGAGAACAGGTATTTGCATGGCACTTTTGTAGCCAACATTGCAAAGTGTTTACATGCCAGATGTGTTAAACATTCGTAGGCCCCTTCATGCTTCGACCACCATTCCAGAGGATATGCCTCTGTGCTTATGATGCTTGTTTAAAAAAATAATGCGTTAATTAAATTTGTGACTGAACGCCTTGGGGGAGAGTTGTATGTCCCCTGCTCTGCTTTACCCACATTCTGCCATATATTTCATGTTATAGCGGTCTCGGATGATGATCCGCCCCATGTTCATTTTAAAAACACTCACTGCAGATTTCACAAAATGCAAAGAAGGTACCAATGTGAGATTTCTAAAGATAGCTACAGCACTGGACCCAAGGTTTAAGATTCTGAAATGCCTTCCAAAATCTGAGAGGGACGAGGTTGGATCGTGCTTTCAGAAGTCTTAAAAGAGCAACACTCCAGTGCAGAAACTATTGAGCCCAAACCACCAAAAAAGAAAATCGACCTTCTGCTGGTGGCATCTGACTCAAATGTCTGCACTGCTTTGGATCGTTATTGAGCAAAACCCGTCATGAGCATGGAATGTCCCATGGAATGGTGGTTGAAATATGAAGGGACATATGAATCTTTAGCGCATCTGGCACCTAAATATCTTGCTACAAGAGTGCCACGAGAACGTCTGTTCTCACTTTCAGATGACATTGTCAGCAAGAAACGGGCAGCATTATTGCCTGCAAATGTAAACAAACCTGTTTGTCTGAGTGATTGGCTGAGCAAGAAGGAGGACTGAGTGGACTTGCAGGCTCTAAAATTTTACATTGTTTTATTTTTAAATGCAGGTTTTTTACATAATTCTACTTTTGTAAGTTAAACGTTCATGATTAAGAAATTGCACTACATTACTTGTATTAGGTGAATTGAAAAATACTATTTCTTTTGTTTTTTTACAGTGCAAATACTTATAATCAAAAATATAAAGTGAGCACTGTACAGCTTGTATTTTGTGTTGTAATTAAAATCAATATATTTGAAAATGTAGAAAACATCCAAAAATATCTAAATGGTATTCTATTATTGTTTAACAGTGCGATTAATCACAATTAATTTTTTAATCGCTTGACAGCCCTAATAGTCATTGCTCAGTTGAAATCAATAGACATGACATTTTAAATCAGATGAGGATTTCACCCATAGAGATCCTGGTCCTCAATTTACGAGACTGAACCAGAATATATTTTAGAAGCAGTTTATTAAAGTGAGGGATTTACATGTAGATGGTTATTTTCTAGATCTCTGAAAACACTTGGAGTCTGGAGTCTCTCAGCATATTACATATAGGGGTACAATTCCTCTAAAGATCTTATTTATCTGTAGTGTGAGCATCTATCAGATCGGAATCCTTCGTGTTGGTTCTCTTGCAGATTTATATGGATGAAAGTAAGTAAGCCTTTTTCATAACAGGCAAAAGTAAACTAGATGTTTCTAATACTGGAGGCAATAACTACTAATTAGAGGTCTGGATTTCAAATTGGGCCACCAGGATTCTCTTCCTGTGTGATATTGGATAAATCTATTAACCTCCCTTTACCTCACTTTACTCACCTTTTAAAATAGGCATAATGCATTGCCTCTCAGGGATGTTTAAAGGTTTAATTGGTTGATTATTTGTTAGTGTTCTCAGATCCTTGGATGCAAGAAGCTCTAGAAGTACAGAACATTTATCATTAAAATAAGAGCTTTTAACTAATGTTTATCTATGATATGATTTAATCTTTGGGCCTGACCCAAAATGGCTTGATTAAGCTGTTTAATGTGAAGGAATCTTCTCCATAGTTCTAAATAATTATAAATGTTCAGATGCTTTTAGTCTGTACTGTGGACTCTGCTCTATAAATACTTTTAAAACTATTGAAATGCACCCCTGCTAGTTTTTTTATGTCTCTTAATTATTTCTGTGCTGCTGAACCCAATCAAGCTTAAATGAATTGAACTGCCACTATAATAATCCTGATGCATAAACCAGGAAGCGAATGAAACAAAATTATATTGGCTAGTGCTTCGTATAAATTCAAAGAATTGAAATTGTGTTCCAGTATGTGAAAAGTGGGAGAAAATATTGATTGTCACAGGACTGCCAACCACAAGTGTGTAAAAATCATGAGTCACCCACCAAAAATCACGAGATTGGCTTAAAAGCCATGAGATCTATAAACTGTTGCATTCTTTTTAGTTGCCTCCTGAGTTTTGAGTCTTTAAGGTACCCTTGGGTCATGTTTTCATGCTTTTTCTCTACTATCAGGAGGGCTAGAAAATTACTTTCTTCTAAAAAAAATTAGAGTTGAGATTCTCACATGCTTGCATCTGGTTGCGGTGTCATTAAAAACAGATCATATATATATATATTGAAAGGCTTTATCACAGGGGTCGGCAATGTTCGGTACGCGGCTTACCAGGGTAAGCACCCTGGCGGGCAGGGACAGTTTATTTACCTGCTGATGTGGCAGGTTTGGCCGATTGCGGCCCCCACTGGCCAAGGTTCGCCGTCCCGGGTCAATGGGGGCGGCGGGAAGCCGCGGCCAGCACATCGCTCACCTGCGCCGCTTCTCGCCGCCCCCATTGGCCCGGGATGGCGAACCGTGGCCAGTGGGGGCGCGATCGGCTGAACCTGCTGCGTCAGTAGGTAAATAAACTGGCCCGGCCCGCTAGGGTGCTTACCCTGGCGAGCCACGTGCCGAACGTTGCCGACCCCTGCTTTCACATAAAATTGTGAGACGTGGCAATGCTGATGTCTAAAGAAAAAAATTATGTAGAAGATTCTAAGCATGTTTTACACGCACTGGAAAATGAGCTTTTTGAGTGCTTGCTCATGTCAATTCCATTTTAGATGTGCGCACACCTACATGCGTGGCCATCAGATATTTTTGCTTTAACGGTATCCAGATGGGCGGCTGTGGCACCCTCTTGAGTGCCGCACTCATGCCTCGGTATATTAGGCTCTGCCTGCCCTACGCCCTCTCAGTTCCTTCTTACTGCCCATGGTAGTTAGTTGGAGTGCCTTTTCCTTGCTTAGCAAGGACTAGTGGTTTTCCTTTCTTCTGATTTGGAGCCTTAGGGCCTTGTAAATAGTTTGTTTATAGTAGTTAGAGTTAAGTAGTTGTTAAGTGTTGTTAGAAGTTAAAGTCCCCAGGCAAGGCATGCCCCGTCTCTGGGGTTTAAGCCCTGCTGGAACTGTAACAGGCCTATGCCTGTTAGTGACCCCCATAGCAGCTGCCTGAAGTGCTTGGGGGAGTCAGATGTGAAGGACAAGTGTTGTATTTGCAAAAATATTAGACCCAGGACCCAGAAAGAGTGCGACATCCATCTGAGGGCCCTCCTCGTGCTCTCTGCCTGGCTTCTGAGCCTTCCCGGCTGGACTCTACCTCTAGTACCTTGGCCTCGGTGCATAGTGCATCCCCAGCACTGGGCTCTGCCTGACACTGCTCTCCATTGCTGGTGCCCAAAAAGAAGGCCAAGAAGCACAGCTCCCCTGCTTCAGTCAAGAAAGGCCCTGGGGTATCAGGCAAAGGACCCAGTTTGGGCCACCCACTTACACCGGAGCCACATGGATTTGCCTCCCCAGCCAGGGTCCCCTAGTCCCCAAGGGATCCGCCACCGACTCCCGGGAATGGTAGGGGACCCAGACTTGTGGCAGGGCCGACGCCTTCCTAGATTCTCCTGGTGCTAGAGAGCAGAGGCCTGTACCAGCCCTGCGTGTGCCGCAGGAAGTGGCAAGGGCTCCCTACAAGGGCAAGCCAGCCGTTAGGACTCCCCAGAGAGCAGTTTAGCACTGCCGATCCACAGAGTCGAGGGAGTGCTCTCTGACTCCGCACTGCAGATCTCTGGCTTTGCAGCCCAGGTCCTCTGCAGCTTGCCCAAGATCACTGGCACCGTGATCGCAGTCTCCACCCTCACGACACAGGTCGCCTAGGGGGAAGCGCTGGTCACCATATTGTCAGCACTGTTCACCCTGCCCCGCCAGTTGTCTTCTCGGCACAATAAACCTGTATACATGTCTGTTTATAATTCTATAAAGATAAAATCTTCTCTCTCTAAAACAGCTCATGGTGGATTAAAGAAAAACCACACACACAAAAAACCTTCTCGGCACGGATCCCCGTCCCCCGCACCAGAGTTCAGCCACTGTTTGAAGGCACCAAAATGGTTATCCCTAAGATGTTACAGAAAAATACATTAAGGATACATTAAGGCAGGGGTCGGCAACCTTTCAGAATTGTGCCGAGTCATTCATTTATTCACTCTAATTTAGGGTTACCATATTTCAACAAGCAAAAAAGAGGACGGGAGGAGCCCCGCCCTAGCCCCGCCCCTCCCACTTCCCGCCCCCCCAGAACCCCCAACCCTCCCCCCGTTCCTTGTCCCCTGACTGCCCCCTCCTGGGACCCCTGCCCCTAACTGCCCCCTGGGACTCCACTCCCTATCTAAGCCTCCTTGCCTCTTGTCCCCTGACTGCCCCAACCCTTATCCACACCCCCACCCCCAGACAGACCCCTGGGACTCCCACGCCCCATCCAACCACTCCCCACCCCCTGACAGCCCCCCCCCGAACTCCCAACCCATCTAAACCCCTCTGCTCCCTGTCCCCTGACTGCTCCGATCCCTCTCCACAC